>NC_057711.1:115445986-115446232 GCF_004010195.1 Chiloscyllium plagiosum | reverse complement strand
GGATTTCTGGCTGTGTTAGGTCTGCTTGTCGTGGTTTGTTCCTGAGGAATCTGCGCACTGTATTTTTTGAGTATCCGTTCTTTTTGAATACGTTGTATAGGTGGTTCTCCTCTGTTTTCCGAAGTTCGTCTGTGCTGCAGTGTGTGGTGGCTCGTTGGAATAGGGTTCTGATACAGCTTCGTTTGTGTGTGTTGGGATGGTTGCTGGTGTAGGTAAGTATTTGGTCAGTGTTTGTCGGTTTTCTGT
>NC_057711.1:115372034-115443918 GCF_004010195.1 Chiloscyllium plagiosum | reverse complement strand
ACGACCCTCTCTCCCTCGTAGCCCTACACACGGATGAAAAAAACCACCATTTCGACTGGGACAACACGTCTATCGTGGGACAGGCTAAGCAAAGACATGCCAGAGAATTCCTTGAGGCCTGGCACTCCAACCACAATGCCATAAACAAACACATAGATCTAGATACCATCTATCAACCCCTCAGAAAACGAACAGGAAATGACATCACCACAAACCCCAGGAACCCCATCCAGGAGAAAGATATAAATAGAAAGCAGGAGACAACAGCTTCGCTTCACTTGGAGGTCACCACTGATGATGTTACTTAGCCAGGTAATGAAATGTCTGGATATCAAACCTACAGCTCAGCGAGCAAACCTACACCCTAAACCTCAACCTGAGCTACAAACCTTCACAAATCTTGGTGTCCCTACATGCCAAGGACTGCAATGGTTCAAAAAGACAGCTCAGCAGCACCATATCCTAAGACTGAATATGTTCAAAAATATTGCTCACAGTCCAACAACAAAGACATACATTTACCTAACATTTTTAGCCTGGTCATACATTCACAAGGTGTTTTGTGGAAGTAGTTATCAAACAAGGCTTTTTTTTAACCAGATCACATAATGAAATAACAGAATATGCATCCAAAAGAAAGGCCAAAGAGGAAGGCTTTAAGGAGTGTCTTCAATGATTGATGCCTGGCAGAGTGACTAAGGGAGGTATAAAAATTTGGAGGAGCATAGATATCTCAGATCTGTAGGACTGGAAGACGTTATGGATTTAATTAATTATGGAGACAACCACAAAACCCAACTGAATTACTCAATATGTATCGGTATCATGTGTCACATTTCCTCTTCTAATGTGCAAAACCTTTCATGTACCTAAGGAGAAAGGACTCGCTTTTATACTTTATCTTATTTTTATGCAGGAAAAACTCTATTGTGCACAGGATTTGTGAACATCAATCTGATAATTGACCAATATTCCACTCAAAAATCTACTGCTGCTCTGTAAAACTATTGCGTTGATGTCCTCCTAATAGGTTGCCAGAAACATGGATGATTCAAGTGAAAGGAATAGTTGTGTGAGACAAAACTCCAGAGTATTCAAGGGTTACAACAACTGATTAAATTTGCCGCTTTAAAAGCCTTCCACTTATTGAGTACAAATTCTAAATACAGAACAGCAGCCTTTCATTTTCTTCTGAAAGAAAATGTTCACACTATGGGGAAAAACCATGCAACATTCCTCCTATCTAGATGACTGAGAATATTCTAACACTCTAGTTTCTGACTTAAGCCAGGAGAAGGATTACTTTGGAATGAGGATTGAATCTGCTACACAATCCACAGCTCTAAGCACCAGATACTAAGCTGCCATTGCTAATGATGTTAAAAAACACACAACACCAGGTTATAGTCCAACAGTTTTAATTAGAGGCACGAGCTTTCGGAGCATGCTCCTTCATCAGGTGGTTGCCAAGGAGCAGCGCTCTGAAAGCTAGTGCTTCCAATTAAACCTGTTGGACTATAACCTGGTGTTGTGTGATTTTTAACTTTGTACACCCCAGTCCAACACCAGCATCTCAAAGCATTGCTAATGATGTATTTGCACAAAGCAGCATTTCTTTTCGTAACAGTGCTCGATTAATCACTTCACCGCTAATATTTATGACTTGGCCAGATATGTCTGATACACATTTGACCTGTACTGATAAGTTAATTTTGTACGTGGAAGTAAGGTGCTCAGCAAGAGAGATACTAATCAAATTACAGAGTCTCTGTAGCTGTAGTTATCAGTTGTAATATGTTTAATCTGCCATTCCGCTGTACGCTGTGTTGTTGGCTTAGATTAGCAAGACCAGCTTTATACCAGTGATCAGAATAGCTGATACAGCCAGAGTAAACAGTTGCATGTATAGGGCTATCAAATTTTGCTTTATTCTCTCTTCAAGAACCATCAGACTGACTTAATGCAAGATATTAATCAGTTATTATTACTTCTCATTACTATTTTAAAAACAGATATGTCTCTGCAAAGTCTATCACAATGTACATTTACTGGCAAGCAAAATTTGTCTGGGACCCTTTTGCACTGACTGGATTTTGCATTTTTCAGTGGAATAAGGAAGTAGATGATTCATCACCATGTGCACCCTCCCCCCGCACTCCCCATCAAACCTTGTCCAGTCAAGCACCAGATGGCCAAGCCCTGCATAGTGTTGGGGGTGGGTAAGTAGGTGGGCGTTAGGCAGTCGATTGGTGTTGGTGAGGAGTGCACTGCACCTCCTTAGGAGTTTACACTGGGTCATTGCTCGGTGGAGAGTGGGGCAGGCAGTTAGACTTTGAACAGGAAGTTGGTCACGCCCGACAAATCTAAAAGGCTTCCTGCAATCTTCATTCCTGATGGCAGGCTCAAAAACATTTCCAACAATTGGTTAAAAGTCATGTGAAGGCTGCCACCTTCCCCAGCAGAATCTGCTGCCCCTCTTGCCCGTGTGCCCCATGGCTAAGTCTTTTCTTCTGCCCTCCTGCCTCACCGTAACTCCCAAATCTTTTCCAGTCCATTGCTTGGATACTCCAGCTGGCAACAAAAAATTCAATACTGAAGCTGAAGCTGGCACTATCAATAAGGTGGGCAGGTTTCTGATTAAGGTGCTCTCTTGCCTTGTGTAGTACCAGGGCCTGGCATGATGACAACGTACTGCTGATCTGACGCCATCATACTATTTTTTAAATTTGGAGGGGGGTGGGCTGGGTTGGCCTGCCCACACTGTGGCCATAATGTTCTGCCCAATGTCTGTTACTTCCCTTTCCTATCATTTCACATTCCCTTCTCTTGAAGCGCCATATGCTTGTCACATACAAATAAATGGTAGCTTGACTCTAAATGGACAAATCTGTAGATATGTTCAACCAGATACGTTCCACCCTTCAGTTCTCCCGAAAACTCTGCACTCTTCCAGTTTTGGCTACTCACACATCCCCAGTGTTCATTGCTCCACCATTGATGGTCAAATCTTCAGCTGCTTAAATCCTAAGCTCTAAAACTCTCCTCCTTTAAGATATTTCTCTTTGATGAACCTTGATCAATTCCCTGCAAGGAATATAGGTATAGGAGAAGGCCATTTAACCCCTCAAATTTATTCCACCATTTAGTGAGATCATGGCTGTTCTACAACCTATTTTCATATATACACCTTTGCACACATCCTGAAATATCTTTGGATAGGAAACTAGCACATGATCAAGCATCATTTTGTCTTGACCCTGTGAGGGTGCTATAGAAATGCACGTTCTTTCTATCTGGGAGTGATGAAGAATGTGCACACCCATCTAAAAGGTTCAGCCAGTCAGAAAAGCTGTAAAGTTATTAAAGCAAAGAGTCACAGAGATGTACAGCACGGAAACAGACCCTTCGGTCCATGCCGACCAGATATCCTAAACTAATCTGATCCCATTTGCCAGCACTTGGCCCATATCTCTCTAAACCGTTTCTATTCACATACCCATCCAGATGCCTTTTAAATGTTGTAATTGTACCAGCCTCCACCACTTCCTCTGGCAGCTCATTCCTTACACGCACCACTCTTTGCACGAAAAAGTTGCTGTTTGAGTCCTTTTTAATTTTTTTCCCTTTCACCCCAAACCTATGCACTCTAGTTCTGGATTCCCCCACCCAGGGAAAATACCTGGTCCATTTACTCTATCCATACCCCTCATGGTTTTATAAACCTCTATAAGGTCACCCCTCACCCTTTGATGCTCCAGGGAAAACAGCCCCAACCTATTCAGCCTCTCCCTATAGCTCAAACCCTCCAATCCTAGCAACATTCTTGTAAGTCTTTTCTGAACCCTTTCAAGTTTCACAACATCACACCAGGTGACCAGAATTGCACACAATATTCCAAAAGTGGCATAACCAATGTCCTGTACAGCCCCAATTCCTATGCTTAATGCTCTGACCAATAAAGGAAAGTATACTAAATGCCCTTTTCACTATTCTCTCTTCATGCGACTCCACTTCCAAGGCAGTTAAGTATTCTTCCAAGAAGAATGCAAGTCTCCCTGTAAAGAATATTCGTTCAATCACATGATGCTCAGTTTCTCTGTGGAAATCCGATGTTGCTTTGTGGCACTACGCAGAACTTTGATATAAATATTTTAAGAAACGTTTAACAGGTTAATTAAATCTCTCTCTCTCTGACACACTGCCTGCTGTTTTACCCATACTGGCTTGTATTTAAATGACTCTTTGATGTCATAAAATGCCCCCAAGCACTTCACTGAAGTGTTATAAGGTAAAATTTGACACCAGACCAGCTAAGGAAATGTTAGGGCAGGTGACCGACCGAAAGCTAGGTCAGAGCTGTAGATTTTACACAACATTTTAAAGTAGGAGAGAGAGAGGTGGACAAGTTGACGTAGGGAATTGAGATGTTGCTGGACCAGGAGGCAATGAAGCAGAGGGAGAGGTGTCGAGTGAACAGGATATGATATGGTAATAAAAGCCTGTGGATGCTGACGATCTGAATTAAAAGAAAAATTCTGGAGAAAGGCATCAAAATACCTGTGGATAGAAGAAGTTAATATTTTGAGTCCAATATGATTCTTCTTTAGAATAGGATTTGGTATAGGTCAGGCTACAGAGAGTAGTTGTCGAAAAGCTTAAGTTTATGGAGGGTGCAAGATGGTAAGCTGCTAAGAAGCATTACCTGTTTATATAAACAGGTTTGTACTTTAGATAACATAGTCAATAGAATATTTGTCATATATAGATGTCCAGCATTAGGCCAAGATAAATGAGATGATCGTTTTTATCCTATGTTGTCCTAGTTTTCCTGTTGGGCAATGATTCACACACTTTTTCTTCAAATAGAAATCATTACAGCCTTGTAATCATCAAAACAAATCTTCAGTGCAGGAGTATATTGAAATCCATCAGCAAAACAAAAACTAAGCTTGCATTTATGCAGCACTTTTAGCATAGCTAAGTATCCCAGGAGATTTTACCAAAGAGCTAACTGGACAGACTAGATGGGAAGTCATGGAATAAGATATTGAGATTGTGAGAAGAAATGCTTGATAGAAAAGACAGGTTTTAAAGGGGGCATTAGAGAAGCTAAAAAAATAAGGACACAACAAATTTAAGGCTGTAAGACCACAGCAGCCAAAGGTACGGGAAGCTAAGGGATTGGAAATGCTAAAGGAACCAGAATTGGAGGAGTGCTGAGATCACTAAAGGTTGTAGGGCTCAGAAGAGATTCCAGAGGCAGAAATAGGTGAGGCCACAGAGAATCTGAGCCAGTTACAGAGCCTGGAGTCCTACGGCCATTTGTTTGATTATGGCTCTGCCGGTTCTTTGGTTTTTAATTACTCCCACACTCCTGCTCCTCCCAAGTAACCTGGCTAATATTTCCTGTTCAAATGTCTCTCCCATTCCCTTTGAAGGTTTCTACTGAATTATCTTGCACTGATCTTCCAGGCAGTCATGAAAGATCACAACAACTCATTGCATAAAATAAGTTCTCCTTATTTGCATTCTAGTTCTTTGCAAATTCTCTTAACTCTGTCTCCTCTAGTTACAAACCCTCCTGCTGTTGTATATATGACTTTCATTTTCAAAGACTCCACATACTGTTTATTTACACAGCAGCAACTCTGCTTGCCAATTTGACTGATGTGGGTGTATACAGAGAAATCAGTCAGTTTGCTGTAATGACTGCTTCATAACTGATTAAGTATTTTACTATTTTAAGTAAACTAAGTCATGGAGTTCATCAATCCCTGATGAGTAACCGTTCATTAGGCTACTATCATTAAAAATGATATTGAGTCATAGAGTCATACAGCATAGAAACAAACCCTTCAGTCCAAGTAGTCCTTGCCCAACATAATCCCAAACTAAACTAGTCCCACCTTCCTGCTCCTGGCCCATAATCCCTCCAAATCTTTCCTATACAGGGAATTATCTAAATGTCTTTTAAATGTTGTACTTGTGCCCACATCTATCACTTCCTCAGGAAGTTCATTCAACATGTGAACCACCCTCTGTGTAAAAACATTGCCCCCATGTCCTTTTTAAATCTCTCTCCTCTCACCTTAAAAATGTGGCCGCTGGTCTTGAAATCCCCCATCCAGGGAAAAGACACCTACTGTTAACCCTATCTACATCCCTCATGATTTTATAAATTTTTATAAGGTCACCTCTCAACTTCCTACGTTCCAATGAAAGAAGTCCCAGCCTATCCAGCCTTTCTTTAGAACTCAAACCCTCCATACCTGGCAAGGACAAGTTGGACCATAGGGTCTGTTTCCATGCTGTAAATCTCTATGACTCTATGACATCCTGGTAAATCACTTCATAACCATATTCAGCTTAATAATATCCTTCCTATATGGTAAACAGAGCGGAAAGTGTCATGCTGATGAGACCTATTAGTCAACATGCAAGTTAGTCTATAGGTCAAACACATGGTTAACAGTCTTATATTGCACTAAAGTGCATGAAACAACCCTTGAAATCTTTGTTGGTTATAACATCAGAGTGTGAAAAACTAAGTTTACTGTAAACAGATAAATTACTACTAAGATTCCAGTTTAACTCATGTGAAAAAGCCAAGTGAACAGTGCATGTGCTGAATTGAAAGCAAGCAAGTGGACATCAAAGGCATATCAGAATGGCCACAAAAGTCCCTAGTTTAAACTGAGGCACAGCAGACCTTTTAATAGAGATCCAAGTGTTTAAACAGTTTTAACAGCAATGGTTTCTATATATTTACTACATTCGATGAAGAAAATCTAGTCATTATGATTTGCTTAACAATTGGGAATGAAGGTCTATACAACTTAACACATCAGGACTTTCAGCCAAAGAGCTAATTGATTCCCAAAATACACAGACCACATTAGAAAACCAATTAAGAGTTAGTGAACTTTTGTAATCATTGACCAGAATTCATCTCATTTCAGCAGAAGCCTACAGAGTTCATAGACCATTCGGTGAGTTGATGCAGAGAAAGCCCTCATTGTGATTTTGAATAGAGTAAACAAACAGAATTATTGAATGGGGGATTGCGACCAGCACCATGCAAACTTTCCTGACAGATTTTTAGACAGAGATTTATGGTGCTAGAGAGCTGTTGCATGTAAGCATGAAGAAAACATTGCAAGTTAATGAAACTTACTGATCCTAAATGAAACTTGACAATGTTTGATACAACAGTCCAACACACAGACAGAGCAAGACATATGGAAAGTATGACATTCTGCTTGTGCCACGAAAATGCTGTGCTTTCAATCAATTTTGTTCGGTATTGATAGTCAAAGCCACTGACAGAAGCAGTGCACTAGAGCACAGACTGATGCAGCTTCAAAGAGTGACAATAAAGCCCATCTATCCTGCCAAAGGAGAATACATGAAATGATAAACAGACCAGAAAATGACAATGGACATAATGAATGTGTGTTTCTCACTGTCATCTCATGTAAAACTTCAATGCCATCACATTGTCTAAAGTTCTTGCAAAAATACAATTAAAATAATCTGTCCTCAGAAGACTGGCCGTCATTTATATAAATGATTTGGATGCGAGCATAAAGAGTATAATTAGTAAGTTTGCAGATGACACCAAAATTGGAGGTGTAGTGGACAGCAAAGAAGGTTACCTCAGATTACAACAGGATCTTGATCAGATGGGCCAGGGGCTGAGAAGTGGCAGATGAAGTTTAATTCAGATAAATGTGAAGAGCTGCATTTTGGGAAAGCAAATCTTAGCCCGACTTATATGCTAAATGGTAAGGTCCTAGGGAATATTGCTGAACAAAGAGACCTTGGAGTGAAGGTTCATAGCTCCTTGAAAGTGGAGTCACAGGTAGATAGGATACTGAAGAAGGTGTTTGGTATGCTTTCCTTTATTGGTCAAAATATTGAGTACAGGAGTTGAGAGGTCATGTTGCGGCTGTACAGGACATTGGTTAGGCCACTGTTGGAGTATTGCGTGCAATTCTGGTCTCCTTCCTATTGGAAAGATGTTGTGAAACTTGAAAGGGTTCAGAAAAGATTTACAAGGATGTTGCCAGGGTTGGAGGATTTGAGCGATGGGGAGAGGCTGAACAGGCTGGGGCTGTTTTCCCTGGAGCATCGGAGGCTGAGGGGTGACCTTATAGATGTTTATAAAATTATGAGGGGCATGGATAGGATAAATAGACGAAGTCTTTTCCCTGGAGTGGGGGAATCCAGAACTAGAGGGAATAGGTTTAGGGTGAGAGGGGAAAGATTTAAAAGAGACATAAGGGGCAACTTTTCCATGCAGAGGGTGGTACGTGTATGGAATGAACTGCCAGAGGAAGTGGTGGAGGCTGGTACAATTGCAACATTTAAAAGGCATTTGGATGGGTATATGAATATGAAGGGTTTGGAGGGATATGGGCCGGGTGCTGGCAGGTGGGACTGGATTGGTTTGGGATATCTGGTCGGCATGGACGGGTTGGACCGAAGGGTCTGTTTTCGTGCTGTACATCTCCATGACTCTATGGTGATTATTTTATAATGGAAAAGGTTTGGCACAGGGCTAAGTGCCAATATACTACCCCTGCGAGTTCTAAAATACATATGTGCACAGACATAGGATGACGTAACAAATCTAAAAATGTAAACAGTCTACATGTAGCTGCTATCAGTACCATGTGCAGGATCATCGGAGCTGGACAGCAAGTACAATGAATCAGCTTTGACATTTCAGCTGTTCTAACTTGTAAGCACTGCTGGACTTACCACTGCAGGTACACCAGCATGTCATACCCTTTTACCAGTCATAATCCATAGAAACAGTCAGACTATTCAAAATTACTGAATCAAATACAAAAGAAGAACAGAACACATTGGAGCTAAAAATCTCAGCTCTCTGATACCGAGAGGGAAAAATAAATCTCAAGAGGAAAAGGCTCTAACACCAACTCAGGATAAATCCAGGCTTGATCTCTGAGGCGATGAAAGCTTTATGGAATACCTCTGCTCAGGTCACAAAGATGAATGAAGAACAAAAAGAGTTAGAAAGGAAGCAAGATGAAGCACAAGCTCTGCATAGTCAATCCAATGAAAATATTTCCAGTTTACCAGAAGATGTGGAGCAATTCACATGTAAAACCGATCAGTTAGCGAGAAGATGGCAAAGTGAAATGTCACTGGACAATTAACCTGGAGCCCCAGGGAGATGGAATCAAACAACACGATGAAAGATGGTGAAATGTGAATTTATTAAAATCTGGAATGAAAAGCAATCATGTAACCATTGTCAGTTGTCATGAAAAGCCACTTGTTCTCATCTTCAGACTAAGCACTTTACAGCCTTCTGGACTTGATATTGAGTTCAACACCTTTAAATTTCTTCCCTTTCTTTTAGCTTTGCTTGTGACATTCTCTGTCACCATGTTCCGCGCGCGTGCGCACACACACACACACACACACACACACCCTCTCCCCCCCCCAGCAGTCAGACACACCACTGTTCTGCCATTCTCACATTCCAATCTCTTAATCTGAACTATCAACATCCTTTTTCCCCCAATACTGTACACTCCACCACCCCACCCAACTGAAGCATAAATGCTGCCCCCTGCACACTTCACTTCAGCTCTGGTGAAGAGTCATCTAGACTTGAAACGTTAGCCTATTCTCTCTCCATGGATGCTGCCTGACCCACTGTGATTTGCAGCATTTGTTGTTTTCCGTGTAGATTCCAGCATCTTCAGTAGTTTGTTCCCACTTGGTTCATTAATGCTCTTTTAAGAAGAAAATCTGCTATCTTTATCTGCTGTGGCTTATTTGTGACTCCAGACCCACAACATGACTCTATAACAATCTTTGAAAATGCTTAGTAGGTCATTCAGTTCAAGGACAAATGTTGATCTTACTACAATGAGCACATCCCATGAAAGAAAACAATAGACTCAGCAGGAGCAGCTCTGGAAACATTGGCTTGAGCTGAAAGTTATGTTGGAAATTATTACAAGCCTGCAAAAAGAGGCGGAGATACACAGTGCACAGCAACAAGGAGCTGCTATCACTTGTGAGACAGTCCTTTCAGAAATAAGTGACGTTCTGGTGAAAGAATACCAGCAGAGCATAGGGGAAACCATACAACCACTGAAGCAGCAATTAAAGAGATCCAGGCTTTCAGTGAAAAGAAAAAGGAGAAATATTGAAGTAGTTGGATATTTATTAGAAGTTATGAAGGAGAAACTATAGTGGACCAACTGAAGATAAAAATGTTGATAGAATGATGAGATGATAGAGAGTAAAACCAGAAATTTCGAAATGGGCTAGAAGCCCTTTGGAACAAAATAGTGGTGACCAAGAAAATTTGAACCACTTGAACAGCCTACGGAATTGGATCACTAATCGCTAATCTGGTGCAAAACATGGCTGTGGTGCAAGAGGATAAGCAAATAGTGGGCCAACAACAGCAGTCCAAAGGAGAAAAACGCCACACAAACACAGGAATGACAGACAATATGAATGACTATGGAACCCAACAACAGCTCCAGACAATCTTAGTATCAAGAGATATGGATAAGATTAGTTTCCCTACAGGGTGGAAACAGGCCCTTTAGCCAAACAAGTCCACACCAACCCTCTGAAGAGCAACCCACCCCCCTCTGACTAATAACCTAAAACTATGGACAATTTAGCATGGCCAATTCACCTGACTTGCACATCTTTGGAATGTGGGAGGAAACCCATGCAGACACAGGGAGAACATGTAAACTGCACACAGACAGTCGCCTGAGGCTGGAATCAAAGCCGGGACACCAAATACTATGTGTATACAATGCTACCACTCTCCCTGTCTCCTAGTTGGTCAGTTCTGGGTTTGCAGGCTACACACACAAAAATCAGTTTGCTGTAATGTCTGCCTCATAGTTGTTAATGTGTTTTATTGTTATAGTGAATAAGGCAACCCAGGGTTAAAAAATCCCGATGAGCCGTTGTTTATTAGACCATTATTGTTCACATGATATTAGCCTCTAGAAACAATTTCTCCTTGTTTACTCAGTCGAAATCCTTCAGAGTTTTGAATCCTCTATAAAATCTCCTCTTGACCTTCTCTGTTCCCAGAGAATTGAGCAGCTAGGCACTAGCATTAAAATGAAAATATCTGGTGAGAATATTATGAATAGCTCTAATATATCTCATATTTAGGTGCTGAGCTGTTTTTTATTGCAAGGCTTGGCATTTTCTGAAAATTTAAATTAAATATAAGCCTCTTTTGTTCCTTAACATTAAGAATGACAATCTTTTGCAGAACTTCCAGTGCTTAGAACAGAAAGTACAATAAAAGGCATGCCGAATAGCTTATAAATGATAAACCTAGCGCCTCTCCATGGCTTGTGGAATCGCTTTATCACACAGTGGAATGCAATTGAGAGAATTCTCTCTCAAAATTCAGCCAAGGTGAAGAGGTTGTAGAGATCAAGTGTAGTTATGGGTTCTCTCAGTGAAGTGCATAAAATAGATTTAAAAATGACGACACTAAAATTCTTTAATATTCAGCATGTTTAGGACTGGGCGATGCTGGTTAATCATCAATGCTGGTCACAGGGGAGCTGACACAAGACAAGGTGGTGCCCCATCATTGATGGGTTAAGAGGAAAGGAGAAGTGGTTAAAGGCTCCTGCAGAGCAGGGCAACGGAGTAAATCACAACAACTGGTGTTAAAACAAACACTGCAAACTTACAATGCAAACCATCATTTGCAAGAAGCTCCAGGGCAGTTTCTTAAAAAGAAATTCAGCCATTATTTTCACTGATAGTTGCTCTGAGTGGTATATCTTTGCTCAGGAACAATATCCAAAACTTATCCAATAATTAAATAACTTCAACTTAAACTCTAAGAACAATTAGCGGAGGTTATCATTTACTGTTATACTGCTAGCTATTGTTATTAGTTGTCTTTTAAAGGATGCGTTATCGGAATATTGAAAGTGACTATGTTTTAAAGAGGCTAGAAATTCTGGTAATTAGAGACTTCCAGTTAATGGAGTGCTGGATAATACAATTACTTTATATGAAATCAGATGCACTGGTGGACACTTTTTTAACCTGGAATGTTTATTTGTAAGTCCAAAATGGACAATGTGTGTGTGCTGACATGGCCTGTGGAGTACGTCTCCTCAGCAACACTTGCTCCACTACTTCACTGCCTGCTCCTCTCCAACCTCATGGCGCTGCCTGGGGAAGGGCCTTTCCTGGTGCTGAGAGGCTGTAGCCAGAGGCAGAGTTGGGGCTGCTGCAATGCCTGTTCTTTCCCCCACCTGCTGCCCCCTTCACCATCACTGTCAAAGGAAGAACAAACTAAGTTCCTCAACCTGACTCCAAATGAATCACCAGCATAGCACAGACAGGGCCAGTGAAGTCAACTGACCATGACATTGCGTTCCTTCACTTGTTGGTGCCCTTTTTCACCTCAGTGCATTTGTAATCTTCAAGAGCATTTAACTTCATCAATGCTTCACACAATACAACTAGAAAAACATTTGGACAGGTACATGGATTGGATTGGGATGGAGGGATATGGACCAAGTGAAGGCAATGGGACTAGATTAATTGTGAAAACCTGGCAGCATGGACAAGTTGGGCTGAAGGGCCTGCTTCCAAGCTGTAGATCTCTATGACTGAACCATTGGTGCACTAAAAATCCTTCCGTGTGCTTCCTCAACTGGCTACATTCCATATTGTTCAACAACAGGAAATACAAATAGCAACAATTTGCATTTACACAGCACCATTTACAGAGTAAAATATTTCAAGGCATTCTTGAAAACAAAATCGATACTAAGTCACATAACACAGGCACAGTGACAAATGGGTGGGGAATTATAAATTGCAGGCTGTGCAAAAAGTCAGAATGCAGAGCTCTCAACTTGGTTTGACGAATCCAATATGCTTTATCACAGCAGAGAGCTCTCTCGCTTCCAAATGCAAGGGCAGAAGGTTGGAAACGTGAGGCAATCAATCCAGGAAGGCATGAAAGAGGTCAGGCCATAGATATGTATTGGGACATTGTGCAGAAATGGACTTTAGATGTGTGAATTCATTGGAATGTGTCACTGGGGACAGTCAGTGAGAGGAATCGGGGAATATTTCTTGGTTGATGACATTCCAATTAATCTCACTTCCCCATAGCTCTTTAAATTTTACCTGTTCACACGTACTCAATCAATGCCTTTTTGAAAGTTACTTTTTCAGACAGCATATTCCGGCTGGTTGGACCTCACTTGATGGAAAAAAAAATTCTCCTTTTCATTTTCACTCTTCTTGTTTGTGTGAATTGTTTTAAATCTGTGACCTCTGGCTATTGACACCTGCCAGTGGAAACAGTTTGTTTCCTAGTGCTTAGACCAGTCTCCTAGTGCTTAGACCAGTCTCCTAGTGCTTAGACCGGTCTGTGAGTGCTTAGACCGGTCTGTGAGTGCTTAGACCAGTGAACTCACTATTCCAGGGAGTACAGGAAGCTCATTAAGCACAAGAAGGAGAAAATGATATAAGGATATGCAATGGTGTGGAAGAAAGGAAGTTCTGAGGTTGGAGGCTCTTGTGGAACATACAACACCAGATTAGTTGGGTCGAGTGGTCTGGTTTGGATCTGTAGGTTCAGCAGAAGTAAGAATAAAGTCAACATAGAACCATTCTCTCATTAGGGACAGAGATGACTAGATGTGGTTTAACCTGAGGATTACCACACCTCATACAAGGATAGAGGCTGGGAATGAGAATCCTTTTCTGGTAACCTCAGCCAGTGTAGGAATTGAACCCAAACAGTTTGTGTTACTTTACATTACAAACCAGCCATTTGGTCAATTGAGCTAACGGACCCCCTCATTCGAAGTAAATAGATACCGCTTGGTCAGTGACACTGACTCCAGCTCTGAAGGTTCAAGCCCATGAACATGCCTAGCCGGCCTTGGAAATATACACAAAACCTCAATACTAACACTTACAGTCGCAGATGTAAACCAAGATAGAGGACAGGAAGAATTTCTAGCTGTAACAGGCTGATCCTTTTTTGAGGTATTTTAGGTGTTGGAGGTGATTTTCTCGAACTACCGGAGCAGCAATTACTGTTTTATATGCTGTTGCATTGCTTTGGCACTTTGGAGAAAAAAAAAGTCAAAACAATGCCATTTTTAAAAGGGAGAGAAACAGACAAGGGCAACACATGGTCAGGCAGTGCAGGACAGAGACGGAGAGAGAGAGAGAGAGAGAAATAAACCCACACTGCTAATTGACAGAGCAGTGAACCTGCACAGTTCTTGTATCGCTGGACACCGGCGTGCACCTGGGAAAATGAACAAACAGTGAACTTCACAACTGATCTTGGAGGAACCTGTCTAGGAGAGGTCACAGCACAAAGACAGATAAGTGAATAGTTTTAAGTGTGGCCTTGGGGATTCTGCAGTAGTGAAGAGTAGGTTCTAACTTGATTATATGTTTAATTGAGATATGCCTCTTGATTAAACTTAAAAATATAAGCCATAAGTATTAAGTTAGCCTGGAGCACTGTTTGCAGAGAAATAAGACAGGGTTATTTTCTGGGACTGCAGATTGGAAGAAGCAAAAATGGCCCTTCGTATAGTGATATGCTTTTCTGTCAGATGTGGGAGTTTAGGGAGAGTTTACAGGTTACTGAGGATTATATCTGCAATAAATGCCGTTAGCTGCAAATCCTATCAGATAGAATGGAACGATTGGAGCAACTGTTAGAGGCAATGAGGAATTTACAAGAGCAAAAGGGTGTGATGGATGGCAGTTATAGGAAAGGAGAAAAATCGCAGATACAGTCATATAGATAGTTAACTCCAGGAAAGGAAGAGAGGTAGGCAGGTAGTGCAGGTGTGTTCTGTGGCCATCTCCATTTCAAACAAGTATGCTGTTTTGGAAAATGTAGGGGGTGATGGACTCTCAGGGGAATGTAGCTCAAACAGCCAAGTTTCTGGTATTGAGAATGGCTCTAATGCAATGAGGGGTACGTTGGGTTGCAAGAGGTCGATTTTGGTGGGGGATTCTCTAGTCTGAGGCACAGATAGGCGTTTCTGTGGCCAGCAGTAAAAAATCAGAATGATGTGTTGCTTTCCTGGTGCCAGAGTCAAGGATATCTCGGAGATGGTGCATAATGTTCTCAAGGGGGAGAGGGGGCAGCAGGAGATCATTGCACACATTGTAACCAACGCCAATGGAAGGGAAAAGGATGAGATTCTGAAGGGAGAATATAGAGTTGGGCAGGAATTTAAAAAGAAGATCCTCGAGAGTAGTAATATCTGGATTAGTCCTGATGCTGTGAACTAGTGAGGGCAGAAATAGGAGGATAGAGAAGATGAATGCATGGCTAAGGAGCTGGTGTATGGGAGAAGGGTTCACATTTTTGGATCATTGGAATCTCTTCTGGAGGAGAAGTGACCTGTACAAGAAGGATGGATTAGAAGGGGACAAATATACTGGCAGGGAGATTTGCTAGGGCTGTGGAGGATTTAAACCATTAGGGTTGGGGAGGAGGCAGTGGTGGGACCCAGGGAGATAGTGAGGAAAGAGATCAATCTGAGACTAGTACAGTTGAGAAAAGAAGTGAGTCAAACAGTCAGGACAGGCAGGGCCAAAGGAGATAACAAGATAGGACTGATAAATTAATTGCATTTATTTCAATGCAAGGGGCCCAACAGAGAAGGCAGATGAACTCAAGGCATGGTTAGGAACATGGGACTGGGATATCATAGCAATTACGGAAACATGGCTCAGGGATGGGCAGGACTGGCAGCTTAATGTTCCAGGATACAAATGCTACAGGAAGGGTAGAAAGGGAGGCAAGAGAGGAGGGGAATGGTATTTTTGATAAGGGATAGCATTACAGCTGTGCTGAGGGAGGATATTCCTGGAAATACATCCAAGGAAGTTATTTGGGTGGAACTGAGAAACAAGAAAGGGATGATCACCTTATTGGGATTGTGTTATAGACCCTCTAATAGTCAGAGGGAAATTGAGAAACAAATTTGAAAGGAGGTCTCAGCTATCTGTAAGAATAATAGGGTGATTATGGTAGGGGATTTTAACTTTCCAAACATAGACTGGGACTGCCATAGTGTTAAGGGTTTAGCTAGAGAGGAATTTGTTAAGCATGTACAAGAAAAGTTTCTGATTCAGTGTGTGGATGTACCTACTAGAGAAGGAGCAAAACTTGACCTACTCTTGAGAAATAAGGCAGGGCATGTGACTGAGGTGTCAGTGGGGGAGCACTTTGGGGCTATTAGTTTTAAAATAGTGATGGAAAAAGATAGACCAGATCTAAAAGTTGAAGTTTTATATTGGAGAAAGGCCAATTTTGACGTTATTAGGCAAGAATTTTCAAAAGTTGATTGGGGGCAGATGTTCACAGGTAAAGGGACAGCCGGAAAATGGGAGGTCATGTTGCGGCTGTACAGGACATTGGTTAGGCCACTGTTGGAATATTGTGTGCAATTCTGGCCTCCTTCCTATCGGAAGGATTTTGTGAAACTTGAAAGGGTTCAGAAAAAATTTACAAGGACGTTGCCAGACCGAAGGGTCTGTTTTCGTGCTGTACATCTCTATGACCCTATGTACTACTATTAAGGAATTATTGCTGAATGAATCTGATTAGTATATTTTGATGTCAGCAGTGAAAGAATTGTTGCAACTGCTCCCTCTAGTGATAACCATCTGGTAGATATTCTTCCAAACAATGCTAACATTAATACTACAACAATAACTTGCTTTTTTCGAATGCCTTCGTGTATCAAAATGTGTAAAAGTGCCTCAATGTAACTACCAGAAACAGGCATAATTTTACAGTTGAACCCCATGAGCAAATATTAAGGGAAAAAGCTTGATAGAAAGTGTGGGTTTTCATAATGTAAAGGCAGGGAAATCCAGAGTTTCAGGCTCAGATAGCTGAAAACATTGCTGCCAATGAGAGAATCATTTAATCTCAGCGAATGCATTAAAGGACAGAATTGGAGGAGCTCAGCCATCTCTTGTAGGGTTGAGGAGATTGCAGAGATAGGAATGAGTAAGGCCCTGCAGGACTTGGAGAATAAAGGTGGGAATTTTAAAATCAAGTCATTGCTTGACCAGGGAGGGGCAATGGTGCTCAGTGAGTCCATGGGGGACACAGGAAGTTGAACTCTCATGGTAACCCAGTAAGACTCCACTTCTTCCTGTAAATCCCTTCATCCTTCAATTATTCCCTGTCCTTAAGATCATGCTATTGTCCTACACTCTTGGTTTTAGTCCTTCATCTTAGTGTTGCAGTTGTAACACAACTTGCACAGTATTTAAATGTAATTGTCATTCCTGATGTGGGAGATATGCTGAAAAAGGAAATACAGCGCACATCACAAAAATCAAGGTTATAAATTAAAACTTTTCATTGACACCATCCATTATTTTCATTGCTCTCCAAAGTTCTGCTAGAACAGAAAGAAAGAACCACAATTTATATTGTTTCTTTCATGGCTTCCAAATGTCCCAAAATGTTTTACAACCAATTAAGTTCTTTTAAAATGCAATCACGATTGAAATGTATGAAACACTCCAGCAGTGCATACAGAGTAAACTCCCACAAACGTGATGTGGTCAAAATCTGTTTATTTTCTTGATGGCTGAGAGATAAAAACTGGCCCAGAACACCAGGGAGAGGATTTGGAAATAATAGCCATTAGGTGTTTGATAAACAGTTAAAAGGCCAGACCAGGACTTGGTTTAACATCAGAACTGAAAGACAACACTTCCAACAGTGCAGCGCTACTTCAGCTCTGAGTGTGTCAGCCTAGATGTGGAACTTGAACCTACATCCCAGCGATGTGACAGTACTAGCCACTAACCCAATGAGATGGGCTTAAATCCAGAAAAAATAGCAAAGCCGTCACTCAAATGACCGTGGTTTACAATTCAGGGAAATGGGTTGTAGGAATTTTATATGTAAAAAGAACATGCCTTTTTTAAGAAGATACCAAATTCCAATTGTTATTTTGGCAATATTTGGAAGAAAGACAAACATTTCTGCTGTGAAATCATAGCTTCTGCAAAAGCCAAAGTAAATGAAGGAACACAGTGTGAAATGCTAGCATCCTCAAAGACTTTCAAGATAGATAATGCAAAACAAGTACCGCAGGCTCTGATATAGAAGGCACAATGAAGTACACATTAATATTCATAGGATTGCTAGTGATTCACAGATGCTTAATTGTTCCAGAATTTGAATTTTACATGGACTGATTTACGAGTGCATTCATTGGAAAGTTCTTAGCTGGGCCTATGATTTGTGAATAGAAAACATCCGCTTTAGCAGGGCACAGCACAAAGGTTAAAACAGTAGTCACAGGTCACTTGCCTGATTATTCAGGACGTACCAAGTATCTTCACTTTTGCTCTTTGCCAATGTCCAGAAGGCTGAGCTCTACTGAAGCAGAAAGTCACTCTTCCTCTCTAACTGTTCACCAACAAGAAACTGACAAACCATCATTAAGATTAGATTTTTAAAATCTCACTTGTTATCAGTCTGCCTCAGAAAGTAGGCAAGTCCTCAGTTTGGCATCTACAAGTGAAAGACAGAACCTTCAAGAGTGCCAGGGTATCAGCTGAGATTGTGAACCTCAAGTTTCTGGAGCACAGGGTTCAAACCAATGAGATTTTTGACTGAGAAGTGACAGGGCTACTACTAAGTCACCACTGACAGCTGTCCCACAGATAGTAGGGCAGAAATTGATACGTATCACACCCAAATGTCGAGTGCACCACGGGTGCACAATAGGCTTATTTGGCAGTGTGTTAGTCAGCAGTTAATTCACAAAAGCATACATTTTAAAAAAATGTTTAATTTTTAGGCCTGCTGCCAAAAAGGGTCCTAAGCAGCAAATAAGAGTGTTGAATTTGTTAATCAGCAGTCACTGAAAGAACCCATGTAAAATTTGTTGCTATGATCCACCTTAGCTCTCAATCAAGCATCTGTAGTACTTTGCTCCTAACTTAGAATTCTTCATTGGTCCCGTGGGTGTCCACTAATTCAGATATCTTATTTTATCTCCTTCCTGTGATGCCAGGACGAGTAACTTTATGTTTCCTACATTGTTCCATTATTCAGGTCATTCTCTGCAGTTACTGTTCTAGGAAAGACCTTTGATGGAAATGTGTTGCTGGAAAAGCGCAGCAGGTCAGGCAGCATCTAGGGAACAGGAGAATCGACGTTTCGGGCATTAGCCCTTCTTCCTGAAGAAGGGCTAATGCCCGAAACGTCGATTCTCCTGTTCTCTAGATGCTGCCTGACCTGCTGCGCTTTTCCAGCAACACATTTCCATCTCTGATCTCCAGCATCTGCAGACCTCACTTTCTCCTCCTAGGAAAGACCTTTTACAACATCAAGACATGCCAAAATGCTTTATGGCTGATGAAGTAGATTAGATTACTTACAGTGTGGAAACAGGCCCTTCGGCCCAACAAGTCCACACCGACCCACCACCCACCCAGACCCATTCCCCTAACACTACGGGCAATTTAGCATGGCCAATTCACCTAACCTGCACATTTTTGGACTGTGGGAGGAAACTGGAGTACCCTGGGAAAACCCACGCAGACACGGGGAGAATGTGCAAATTCCACACAGTCACTTGCCTGAGGCAGGAATTGAACCTGGGTCTCTGGCGCTGTGAGGTAGCAGTGCTAACCACTGTGCCACCGTGCCACCTGGTACTTTTGAAGTTTAGTCACTGTGGCAATGGTGAAAATGCAGAAATTAATTTACACATAGGAAGCTCACATAAAAGCAAAGTGATACTGACCAGATAACTGTTTTATTGATATTGATTGAAGGATAGATATTAATCAATGAAGAACCCTCTTTCTCCAATAGTGACATGGAATTGCTCCCTCTCGCTTGTGAAGGAAGGCAGGGTCTCAGATTAGGTCCTCATCAGAAAGATGGCACCTCCAACTGTGCAGAACTCCCTAAATACTACACAAGGATGTTAAACTTGAGTCATGTTCTTAGTACAAGTACACAATCCTTTATCTGAAATCCTTGGGGCCAGTTCTTTCTCAGAATTTGGAATTTTTCAGATTTCAGTATAAATGACATTTTCATCGTGAAATATAAAAAAAGACCTAACAGCAGACACATGTATGAATAGTACAAGTGCTGAGGCACAACTGATGCCTGCCAGTTCTGGGCCTTGCCACCTGAGTGACATGGTTCGAGTGGGTGTGGAGTTGGGTCACATGTTCGCATGCCAAAATGACACTCCACACTCAACAAAAAAAAATTCATATTTTGGAGTTTTTCGAATTTCGGAACTTTGGATAAAGGATTGTGTACTTGTATCAGGTAAAAACAATGTGATATAAGGAGAGATATTGTTATGCAGCGAGTTGTTAAGATCTAGGATGCAGTGCTAGAGAGAGTGGTGGAGACAGATTAAATTGTAGCTTTCAAAGGTAAATCGGGTAAGTACCAGAAGAGAAAAGAATAGGCAAAGCTGCACAGAAGGGACTAGCTAACTTAGAGTCATCGAGTCTTAGAAATGTACAGCACAGAAACAGACCCTTTGGTCCAATTCGTCCATGCTGACCAGATATCCTAACCTAATCTAGTCCCATTTGCCAGCACTTGCCCCATATCCCTTTAAACCCTTCCTATTCTTATACCAATCCAGATGCCTTTTAAATGTTGTAATTGTACAAGCCTCCACCAATTCCTCTGGCAGCTCATTCCATACACGTACCACCCTCTGTGTGAAAAAGTTGCCCCTTAGGTCCCTTTTAAATTTTTCCCTTCTGGACTCCCACATCCCAGGGAAAAGACCTTGTGTATTTACTGTATCCATGTCCCTCGTGACATTATAAATCTCCATAAGGTCACCCCTCAGCCTCTGATGTTCCATGGAAAACAGGTCCAGTCTATTCAGCCTCTCCCCATAGCTCAAATGCTCCAACCCTGGCAACATCCTTGTAAATCTTTTCGGAACCCTTTCAAGTTTCGCAACATCTTTACTCAGAGAGTAGTAAGGGTATGGAATGCTTTGCCTGCAACGATTGTAGCTTCGCCAAGTTTAAGTGCGTTTAAGTCATCATTGGACAGGCATATGGACGTACGTGGAATAGTGTAGGTGGGATGGGCTTCAGATTAGTATGACAGGGCAGCGCAACATCGAGGGCCGAAGGGCCTGTACTGTGCTGTAATGTTCTATATCCCTCTATAACTTGATGTTGGGGAAAGTTGCTTGAAATATGGTGGGCAGAATGGCCTCATTTGGTGGCATTTTCCAGAAGGGGAAATGAACCCACAACTTTCTACGTCAGACGTGGCAATGTGAATGATTGAGGGAGAGCTGTGCATAAATTAGCTGCTGTTTCACCCAAATTCTGACACTGAACGCAGTTTATTGGCTGTCAAATTCGTCAGAATGTCTCAGTGTCATGGAACGATCATAGAAATGCAAGTCCTGCTTTTTTCTAGCCTGGCACATTAGAAGATAGGAAATACCTGACGAAACAGGCCATATTCAGCCTGTACCACCATCTGGTGAAGGAGACACACAGCCACATATCATTCTCTTGAAATTAACAGCAACAGACTCAGGCTGTTTGGCCAGACTACCTCACGTTGCTGTTCACGCTATACATGAGCTTCCACCTACCCAAATTCATCTCAACCAATCAGTACAGCCTTCTGTAGATGATGCTGATATTGTGAGAAGTAAGAGTTAACTACCCAGGATTTGTATTCTCGATGTTGAGATGCCAGATGGTTGCATGGCTAATGGAGATTACAGCAAGGAAACCAATTACTCCATGATGGATCTTTGGAGCTACTGACAAGACAGTTCTTAGCAGTTTCATTCCAGCTTCTTACAGGTAGCTACGATTAAGATTGCCCAACAATTTTGCAATTGTAGTTCTTGAACTGAAGAATTAAAAGGATGTTGAGAACTGCACAAAATGTTCTCTGTGCTTGTGATCACCAGACACAGTAATTGAGACTGTATGTTACCCCGATATTGAAAGCCTCAATGGGTAACACTCCTCCCTCTTAATCAGCAGATTGTACGTCAAGTCCAGTCCAGAGTATGCTATCTGTCCTGCTACGCCTAATGCAGCATAAAGGAATGCTTTGCCTGAAGCCCTGTCTTTTGGATGACACATTAAACTAAGCCTCCATATGTTGGGGTAGCATAGCATGGTGGCTCAGTGGCTAACACTGCTGCCTCACAGCACTGGGGATCCAGGTTCAATTCCAGCCTCGGGCGACACTCTGTGTGAGTTTGCACACTATCCCCATGTCTGTGTGGGTTTCCTCCTACAGTCCAAACGTGTACAGGTTAAGTGAACTGGCCCTGCTAAATTGCCCATAGTGTGCAGGGTAGGTGGACTAGCCATGGAAAAGGCAGGGTTACATGAAAAGGGTAGGGGTTGGGTCTGGATGGGATGCTCTTCGGAGGATCAGTGTGGACCTGATGGGCCAAATGGCCTGCTTCCACACTGTTGGGATTCTGTGTCATACATGTGTAAAGGATTCCATAACACTGCTTTGAAGAAGAGCATTGTCCCAAGTGCCTTGACCAATATTTATCCTTCAAGCAATATCTCAAAAAAATAACAGATTATCTGGTCATTATCACATTACTGCTTGTGAGAATTTTCAGTGAGCATTTCTTACATTACACTTCAAGGAGCACTTCATTGGCAGTAAACTGATTTGGAATATCCTTCAGTGATGAGCTCCGTCTCCACCAACTGTTTCCTCTTTCCCCTTCTCCCCACCCCTTCTCAAACATGTATATTTCCCAGCTCCAATCAGTTCTGAGGAAGGATGACTGGACCCGAAATATTAACTCTGCTTTCTCTGCACAGATTGGAGGTTTTCCAGCAATTTCTGATTTTGTTTCTGATGTCAAGCATCCAGAGTTCTTTGTTTTTGTTTTAATTAAAGTTGCAATTCAATGAGAGCAATTTAGTTTGCTTACAAAAAATATCCTAGGTATGTTGACCAAGAAAGCTCGAAGTTTGAAACTTCTTCTTTGTGAAAACCACTGCCAAATCACGGCAAGCTGGATCCATCGCCAAGGTGACATCTATCTGCACATCTCATAATATGTTCTGAAAGCTGTCGAAATGTCAGACAGAGCATGTTGAAAAATCATGATTTGCAGTGTCTATTAACAGGGGCAAACTGAATCTGAGCATAATTGAACAGCTCAGTATCCTCATCTGTGCCCTAGACTTGCTGCTTTGACTGAAGATCAATAAAACTGAATTAATTTGGCAGGCATGGAATTCTATCTATTGACCGAGGTTGAGGCAAAATACAGAAATAATATCATTGAATGGTGTGAACAGCATTCTTCTCTATTCATCCTGCACGTCTTCAGGTAGTCTGCCAGTACTTTTGGTGACACCAATTAGATCACTCTCTGTCGGATTCCAGTCTCTGTCTTCCTGTTCCCTTCCTCCCAAACTACTTCTCCACAGAAACAAATTGCATTCGTATAGCACCTTAAAAGCAGTAAAAATGCCACAAGGCACTTCACGGATACTCAATCAGGTACAAGTTGCCACTGAGTCCCATAAGGAGCTCAAGATAGCAGAAATGGTGTTAAGGTGGAGGAAGGGTTGTGAGAAGTTATTTCAGAGCTTATGGGTTTGGCAGCTGAAGGCATAGCCATCAATGGTTGAGCAATAGAAATGGAGGATGCTAGAAGTGGAGAATTGCAGAAATCTTGCAGCATTCTGGAGTTAGCAGTGGTGATGACAAATAGGGAGCATTAAAGCCTGGGACAAAGGTGAACACAAGGATGAGAGTGGTACCAGGAGCTTGTATTTAAGGAATCAATTAACCATTCCCTCAAAGAATGGGGGAAGGTTTTAATAAAAGTTTTAAATAAAGATTTGATAAGTAGATAAAGAGAAGATTGGCAGGGGAGGGGGAGGTGCAAAGCAAAGACTTTACACTCTCTTCTTCCTTTCTCCCAAAAGGTTGTAAATTCTAGGAGTCAATACAATATGAAGCATTGATATGCTTTTCAGAGGTATGTGCATAGACAGTCAAATAGTTTTGATATACAGATCAGCTCCAATCTCACTGGGTGGCAGAACAGATTTGAGGGGCTGAAGGTCCTCACCCTGTTACTATGTTGGTAGGAAACTTTTGATTCCCATGTAGGTTTCGCAATGTGCAAGCTCATTACAATGAAAGGAAAACAAAAAAGAAAATTATCATAACTATGATCATGATTAATTGAAAATAAAAAGAAACAAACCAAACCAAGGAAAGTCATTGAAATGTTAAGACAAGGACATTGGGCAAGTGACACTGTTTAGTTCCCACAGAGGAATCGCATTGATTGAAGTTTAAGCAGTCAAGTCAAGTTGGCGCCTTAATTGGGAATCTTAGCTGTAGCTTTCTCTATTTATATTCTTACATACAGGATGAGATTCACCATCACTTCCAATGTGTCAGCAATAGCCTTGAGCCCACTGAGGAAAAGAGTATTCAACAATCAAGATCTCAAGAGAAGAGAGATTTTAAAAAAGACATGACGGAAAAAGTTTTTACGCAGAGGACGGTTCATGTGTGGAATGAATTTCCTGAGAAAGTGGTGGATGTGGGTACAATTATAAAGTTTAAAAGACATTTGGATAAGTACATGAGTAGGAAAGGTTTGGAGGGATATGGGTCAGGAGCAGGCAGGTGGGACTAGTTTAGTTTGGGATTATGTTCAACATGGACTGGTTGGATCGAAGGATCTGTTTCCGTGCTGTATAACTCTATGACTATGACTGTATGACGAAGGCTATGACTACTGGGCATGTGTGATCCGAATGCTCCTTTTTTTTTAGAGACTTGGAAAAACAACAATGGGGAGCAAGAAACACTGGGGAGGTATACCCAGCAGTGCCTTCACACATTACCTGTACACTAAATCCAGTGAAAAGAAAGGCTGCTTAATGGCAGGGTCCTCCCCAAAGCCAACATACTCAGCATGAAGGTGCTGATCACTCACAACTAATCCCACTGGGTGGGAGATGACATTTGCAAGCCTGACACCGGACTCACCAAGCTGCTATTTTACTTGGAACTCAGTTACAGTTGGAGACATCTGGGGGAGGGGCTTGGGGTGGGGGGGAAATGGAAACTCTTTAAGGATGTCTTTAAAGCACCCCCACTGACTCATGGGAGTCCCTAGCTTGGGATCAATAAAAATGGAGAAGGCTATGTTAGGAAGGTACCAAACACATTGGGAAGCATCACCAGGAATACACAGTGGTGAAGTCAAGGCCCCAGAGGGAAAGCTCAACCTTTCAAACAATCCATCTCCCCACCCGTCAAATGCCACCTCCTCCATCTGTGGCAGAGCCTGGAGTTCACCTATTGGACCTCTCAGCCAGCTCAGAAAGACAGCGTCTGGTGGGGTGCTCAAACCCACTGCATGAAAGGATTATAGGAGTCAAAACATTCATCATTCTGTATTTAAACGACACTCGGATATGTATGGCTATAGACCAGGAATCATGAAGGTGGGATTAAATCTGATAGCTCTTTCTTAAATGGCAAGAACACATTGGACTGGATAGTGTCTTGTGCCTTAAGAATTTTGGTATTTCAAAGTATCAGAAAATAGAGTTGAACAGTTGTTTTCCAGGCTGCAGGTTAAGTATACCATAGTGTTCCCTAAGGATGCATTTTAGGACCTCTTCTCCTTTTGATACATAATAATGATAATTTCAATGTTTGTAAATGCCACGGACCCAGAAAAGTTAGTAAGCTGCAGGCAGTCACAGATAGGCTGGTGAAATGGGCAAGGACTTGACAACTAACACTGCATGCAGAGAAGTGTGAAATGATGAGTGTGAAAGGAAGGCTGAGGAGAGAAAATGCAAACAAAATGATGTAATTTTAATGGGGCGCAGGAAGATAGGCACTTGGGCAATTTCAGCATAGACGTGTACCTACTCCCCATAGACTGCAGTGGTTCAAGATAGCTCACCACAAGTCTCTCAAGAGCATTTAGGATCGGGCAATGAATGCTGGCCGGGTCGGTGATGCTCATGTCCAGTGAATAATAATTTTTTAAGAGTTCTTTGGATTTGTCAGGACAAATGAATGAGAGTAACAAAACAAAAACATTCAAGTCCCTGTCAATAAATAGTGATGTACAGTACAAAAAGTATCAAGTTATATTGTATCTTTATATAAGACTGGCTGGGCCTCAGCAGCAGTAGCATGTCAAATGAAGGACACTGCACTTTAGTAAAGATATCAATCCTTGAAGTGGGTATAGAAGATATTTCTTTCGGGAGTATAAGAAATGAAGAACTTCAACATGTGGAGAGAGTGGATTGTTCTCTTTAAAGCAGAGGAGGTTATGGAGAGTCTTATTTAATGGATGTGTTAAAACTATGAAGGGATTTTAATAATCATAAATATAATAAAAGGGGTTAATGAATGGGTGCATGATCCTCTTGGTATGCTGCAATGTATCTGTGACCATATGATAGGACTCTGTGAGAAGATTGGGACTGTGGCAGCTCAGAGCATGGAACTCTGCTGCTTATCAATATCATTAGTAAACTTTCTTTAAAAAGAAACGAAGAAGTCAGACCTGAGTTTATATGAAACACTGAAGAATTCATAATAAGATGATAAATAAGGAGAAATTGTTTCCATGGGAGAAAATTGGTTAAAGCCTGAAACCGAGCTAATCTAATCCACTTTCCAGCTCTCATTCTATAGCTCAGAGTGCATAGATTTGACTTAATTGGCAAACAAGGAGGTAGAAGAGATGATAATTTGCTTTTTTTAACATAGTTGTGATCTGAAATCTGCTACTTTGAAGGGTGATAGAAGCAAATCTAAGAGTAAGTTTCAAATGAATACTTGAAGGGGGATAATTTGCAGCAAATATAAGATTTGGGAACAGGAGTAGGCCATTTGGATTTTTGAATCTCTTCACCATTCTTTTGTAGATTATGGCTGATTTGATTGTGGTCTTTGTTACACTTTTCTCTCTGACCTTACCATAATCCTTGTCTATCAAAACTCTGTCTCTCTCTGCCTTGTCGCACACTCAGTTAAAATCATGCTGCCATAAACACTGACAAACCTTATTAAACCTTTTCATATATACAGACCAAAGCTCACATGCTACTAATTCAAACTCCCAGAAAATATTAATATATAATAATCACACACCTTACATCACAAATTTAACAAATTAAGTTTGTAAGGGGCATTCAATAATTGTGTGTAGTTAAATGAAGTTAACAAGTTAAGCTGTAAATTTAAAACAGTGCTAATAATTCAACAGTAACAATAAAACACTGCAAGTGCTTATATGTCTCATCAATTATATCTGCTGACCTAATTGATGCAGCCAGGCCTCAGTTTTTATGCTGTGTGGCTGGTCTCTGGCTCTCTTTCCCAAACCAATGCTTTTATGTAAAAGTAAGAACAGTGCCTATTCTCTTTCGGTGCTAAATTACCTGGAATTTATCAAATTTCAAAGTTCACAAACAAGATGGGCAGGAAACTTTATTGTGCTAGAGATTACTGTTAGATCAGGTGTTCCATAGCAATTGTCAGGAAGCCCTTTTTCATGCATTTGCATCTCATGAATGCCTATTAATAGGAACACTCATCACATTAAATCCCTTCCAAGAGAGTGAGCAACATGGCCTTCTGATGCCTGACTGCATATAAGCAGTGTATAGCAGGTGGCATTCTACATCTGTTGGACTTTGAGCAGTGGTAGCCTAAATTTCATGGGACCTGGAAAGTGAGCGGGGGAAAGGCTGGATTGTGATGGGCACACATCAAGATGGTTTGGGTTAGACATTGGTCTTAGGAAGGGAGGAAGGCCAACCACATAAAGGTGGCATGCAAACTGAAGGATGGTGAAAGGGTCAAAAGGCTTTGGTGCCCACTGAAAGAGCCCACATTAGGCATCTGGCTGGCAGGGAATGAATTCTTTTAAAGATGGTGCCAGAACCATGGACCCCATAAGGTAGTGACTGAGGGATAGAAACTTATTGCCCAGCCCTCCACAGGATTTCACGTGCTGCCTTTATTCATGAATATGTAAAGAGCTGATGACTGTGCAATCGCCTGGGAAATGCCACCCCTCTTGGAGGGAAAGTGGCACTTACTTCCATACCTGCCACCAAACTTGTACTGCAGGTGGAGGATCTCACTCAGTGATAGTTTAGGCTTGCTCATGTCCTTTGCGAAAAGAGGAGTGGGGGAGCGGGGCAGGAGGGTCTAATTGACCTGCTCTTTCCAGAGAGCCAGCGTAGGGAAGGTGGAGAGAATTACAGAGTTTTACAGCTCTGTTGTTGTGTTTGCAACCATAGTGCAAACTCAAAATTGGAAGATAATTTCTCCAGAGCATTCTGAGATAAGATTACATTTTGAACCCTATAATCTGATAATTTCCATAAAATTGTCAAAAGATCTCATTAATGTGAAGAGGGTCTAACACAATTTCCCAGTGTCTGATTGGATTGTTAAAACAAGTGCTATGATCGGCTTCCTGAACACTTGTTTATTCATAAAATAAGCTGCTACTTCAGACACTCGTTCTTTATGAAGGGTTTTTGTTTTAATTTCAGAGAGAACTTATTTAGAATGCTCTTACTGAATTTGCTTTTTGGCAGGTGAGCCACTTGATTGAGTTTGTGCATGGGAAGCCTCCAATCTCCTCCGTGGGCTTCTGACTTCCTGAGAGCATTGCACACCCCTCACTCAGTAAGCCCAGCAGGTCAGATAATACTTCCATTCCAAAAAAAATTACATTGCAAGCTTCTACAAAGGATCAGCAGACTGGTGTTCTTCTCTAGAGAAGGCTGAGGCATGGACTAATAACTGTTTACAAAATTTTGAAGGGTTTAAAAGACCAGACAGCTCTCCACAACCCTTTCGGGGCCCTCAATGTGATTGGACTGTCTTACTACATTAAAGATGCTAAATAAATGCATGTTTTTGATGTCGTTGAATATTTCTCTTAGACTTGTGCCTGAAAAAAACTGGCAATTCTGAATGCTCACCATAAAAATAGTCCTGTTGCTGTAGTTGGGAGGCTGTGCTCTTTCTAAGATCTGCCTATAAAATAACTTGCAACTGCTTGGGGCCTGCTCATGTAGCCTTTAATCAGCTTCATGGGAAATGTTGAAGAAGGGGCCTGTGAATCTTAAAAATCAAAACACACCTCACAAACTTGTGTTACTGAAATACATTACAGCAGTCAAGAAATTTCTGGGAGTTAAGAAATTTCTCTTCAATATAGCCCTAAAAGTGAGATCCTTTTTTGGTTAATCCTTGCCATTAAAGATTTCAGTATAACTTCATTTGTAGAATTTCTACAGTGTGGAAGCAGGCTATTCAGCCCATTTAGTCCACAACGGCGCTCCAAAGACCATCACACGCACAACCAACCCCCCATCCTATCCCTGTAACTCATGGCTAATCCAGCTAACCTACACATCGCTGGACACTATGGGCAATTTAGCATGGTCAATCCACCTAACCTGCACATCTTTCAATTGTGGAAGACATGGGGATAATGTGCAAACTCCACGCAGACAGTCGGTCAAGGCTGGAATCAAACCTGGGTCTCTGGCACTGTAAGGCAGCAGCGCTAACCACTGAGCCACCATGCTGCCCTCATTCGTACCCCTCTGGACTCAAGCCAATTCACGTACATGCACATTTAGTACAAAAGAAAATCAGTCATCCTTCCCTTCCAGAGCAGTCACTGAACCCTAGTTTGAAGTCATGGACAAATTACTGCTGAAAACCATAGTAAAGCAACATTAATGAATCCTGAATAAGATTCAGCAGGATGAACGTCTCTTATCGGTGACAAGAAGCATTGTAATAAGAGTGATTAATCCACAAGGGTTTCTAATAGAGTATTTCAGGAAATCTTTATTCCAGCAACAGATGGATCAGAAACCAAAGGATACTGATTTAAGTTAATTGACAAAATTCAAAGGCAGTGACAATGATTTTTCAATGCTGCACAGGTTCTGATGTAAGTGAAATGCTGGTGGAAGTAGAATCAATAATAACTTTTGAAAGAGAATTGGATAAATTAGCTAAAGGGCAAATAGGGTCATTAGTAACTGTATGCAATTATGTTAATGAGTTTAATTGATTTCAGCTCCGCATAAATTGCATCATCTGCTGTCATTTCCGCCACCTACAACGGACCCCACCACCAGGGATATATTTCCCTCCCCACCCCTATCTGCTTTCCGCAAAGACCATCCCTCTGTGACTACCTGGTCAGGTCCACGCCCCCTAACAAGTCACCCTCCCCTCCTGGCACCTTCCCCTGCCACCGCAGGAATTGCAAAACCCGCGCCCACACCTCCTCCCTCACTCCATCCAAGGCCCCAAAGGAGCCTTCCACATCCATCAAAGTTTCACCAGCACATCCACACATGTCATTTATTGTATCCGTTGCTCCTTCTGCGGTCTCCTCTACATGGGCGAGACTGGACGCCTTCTCGCAGAGTGCTTTAGAGAACATCTCTGGGACACCTGCACCCATCAACCCCACCAGCCCCTGGCCGAACATTTCAACTCCCCCTCCCACTCTGCCGAGGACATGCAGGTCCTGGGCCTCCTCCATTGGTACTTCCTCACCACCCGACGCCTGGAGGAAGAACGCCTTATTTTCCACCTTGGAACCCTGCAACCCAGGGCATCAATGTGGACTTCACCAGTTTCCTCATTTCTCCTCCCCCCAACCTTACCCTAGTTCCAACCTTCCAGCTCTGCACCACCCTCATGACCTGTCCCACCTGTCAATCTTCCTTCCCACCTATCGGCTCTACCCTTCTCTCCGACCTATCACCTTTACCCCTACCTCCATCCACCTATTGTACTCTCAGCTACCTTCTCCCGTGCCCCACCCCCTCGGCTCCCAATCTCATTCCTGATGAAGGCCTCTGGCCTGAAATGTCGATTCTCCTGCTCCCTGGATGCTTTTCTAGCAACACACTCTCAACTCTGATCTGCAACATCTGCAGACCTCAATGTCTCTTAATTGAATTCAGGTTGTGTGCATTTTTGGGGGATTCATTTTCACTTCTATAAATCACACAGACTTAAACTGTGACCATGTGGTTTAGGAGGTACAGGCTTGTAATTTGAAATGCTAAATAAATGCTCACAAGAATGAGTTAAAATTGGGTCAACATTTGTCCTTCATGAACTGGCTTCCTGGAATATAACATATCTAGGGAACAATCTTGAGGTGTGTGTTGAGATATGAGGATGGAGTGAGACTAATTGGAAAGCTTTTTCAAGTAGCCAACCTGATGGGTCAAATGGTCTCCTTCTGTGATATAAGATTCTATGCATTTATATATCCATAAAGCACGTCATTGTACTTTAACGCTCATGTTCATCTGCTCAAATTTTAATTTGGCAAATGGAAGGACAGACTGTCGAAGGAGAAAATAAAAATAAAGGCAACTATGACAGAAATTTGTAAATCTCTCTGTCTCAACATTTGCATTCAGAATCAGTGCTGATAATTGTCCTGATATTTTGATTCATTCTGCAATGTAATTTGTAGTGAATGTTTTTCTTCATGAGAATTTCCCAAATCTTCTTCACCTAACACTTAAAATCAGTAACAAATCTAAAATATACGGAGGGAGCATTGCAGGCTGTTGACTGCAGCAGCTGTGCTCAGTCACAGTGTGCATTCTCATTACGTTTGTAACTCTTTCCACATATCTTCATTAGTGAGTGACAACAGTCATCCATCCTGATTCTGTTGCCCTGTCACAGCTCTATCATGTGAAATACAAGGCTTGGCTGAGCCCATATGACAACTACTTGCATTTGGGTAGCACCTTTAACATAGTGCAGTGTCCTGAGGCATTTCTCAGGAGTCATCATCAAATATATTTGACACCGAGTGATCTAAGAGATGTTAGGAAAATTGCCTGTAGCTTTCTGTGGTTTGCTTTTGTGTGTTTGTTGACTGTTGACTACTTGCTGTGCATGTTTAGTCAAATTTGGGTGTTATCATTTAGAAAATAAAAACTGAGCTGAGGCAAGCTGCTGCAAACGTAAAAAGCAGCCATTTTAAAGCACTAGAGAGACTCAGCTCCTGACATCATTATAGTTTTAGTTCAAACATGGACAAAGGAGCTAAATTCCAGAGGTGAGGTGAGAATGACTACCCTTAACATGAAGGGTGCATTTGACCAAGTGTGGCATCACGGAGTCCTAGCAAAACTGGAATCAATGGGTATCTCCTGACACATAGGAAGATGGTCGTGATTGTTGGAGGTCAGTCATGTCAACTCCAGGCCGTCTCTGCAGGGGTTCCTCAGGGTAGTGTCCTAGGCCCGACCATTTTCAAGCTGCTTCATCAATGACTGTCACTCCATCTTAAGGTCAGAAGTGGGGATGTTTGCCAATGATTGCACAATGTTCAGCACCATTCACAACTCCTCAGATACAGAAGCAGTCTGTGTTCAACTGCAACAAGATCTGGACAATATCCAGGCTTGGACTGAAAAGTGTCAAGTAACATTCATGCCACTCAAATGCCTGGCAATGACCATCACCAAGAAAAAACAATCTAACCACCACCCCTTGACATCCAATGAATGTCCCTGAATTTCCACACTAACAACATCCTGGGGGTTACCATTGACCAGAAATTCAGCTGGCCTCATCACGTAAACATAGTGGCTACAAGAGCAGGTCAGAGGCTAGGAATACTGCAGTGAGTAACTCACCTCCTGACTCCCCAGAACCTGCCCACCAGCTAAAAGGCACAAGTTTGGAGGGTGATGGAATACTCCCCACTTGCCTGAATGGGGTGCAGCTCCAACGAGACACAAGAAGCTTGACACAATCTTTCACAAAACAGCCCACTTCATTCGCACCACATCCACAAGCATCTTACAGCACCAATGCTCAGTAGCAGCATTGTGCATTATCTACAGGATGCACTGCAGAAATTCATCAAACATCCTTAGACAGCATCTTCCAAACTCACAACTACTTCCATCAAGAAGGACAAGGGCTGCAGATGTGTGTGAATCCCACACTCCCAAGACATTCAGCATCCTGCCTTGCAAATATATCACCATTCTGTCAATGTCACTAGGTCAAAATCTTGGAATTTGCTCCCTAAAGGCATTGCAGTTCAACTTATTGCATGTGGACTGCAGTGGTTCAAGAAAGCAGCTGATCACCACCTTTTCAAGGATAACGAAAGACAGATAATAAATGCTGGCCAGCTAGTGAATGAATACCAAAAAAAATTAAGCTCCAGGAAGAAACTATCAGATTTTCCAGAATGTGGTGTGAAGTCAAATAAGACCGATCGAGGTGTTAAAGGAAGAAATTGTTTGGCGCATGCACTACACACAGGGTTGTTTTGGGATCTATAAAAGAGCATTTTTGGGGATTAATGGTATAATATTTCACTGTCTGCTTCAAAATATTTAAGTTGGTGTATTAAGTACACAGGGTGGTCTATTCTATTTTCTCTTCATTCTTTTGCTTAATAAACTTCTGTTTTATTGTTAAAAAAAATCTGCAATGTTGCATGCACATGTTGCAATGAGAGATCATTTTGTTAAAACTAAACAATGAAAAATATGAACTATCAAACTAGATTTCAGACTGGTATCTAAGTTGTCCAAGAATAAAATTAGCTTGGATCAAAGCAAAGATCAGGTGACCAACAGAGGATGGGGTTGGTTGGTGGCAGAGGTCATATGATGAAACCGCCAGAGGATACATCCAACCAGGGCTGGCATAAATAAGAGGGTTGTCTAAGCTCTGATGTCTGCTAGTTTCAAAAGATGCAGGTAATTAGGACTATTCATAGCCAACCAGGACTGAGGTTGAAGGAGTGTGATGCAGCATTTTGTTCATGTATACATGTGTACATGCAAATATAAAAATAATAGTTCAGGTTTGCAAATTATTTTGCAAATACCTGTTTGGTGGTACAGGACGTTTTTTGAAAACGATGCATTTTGTCAAAACTTTTTGTTTTGCACTCATCAGAAATTTTTCATGACAGGAACTGGGAAAAACAGCATTTATACAGTATGAGAGGAGAGAACTCATTGGTGGACAAGTTGACTCTGATTGGTAGAGCCATTGGGATGAAGAATATATCCATTTATAATGTTGACAGCTAACAGCCAGGCTTTATTTAAGAGTTCAACCAGGCAGGTTGCCTCTCATTGATCAAGACATTGCCTAAGGATAAACCAGTAAATGGTTGTCACCTATTTTGTTGAGTTGAAATAGGTATAGTACATGTACATGTTCTTCATACCCTGTGCATTAATATTTGTACACTCAAGCATGCCACACTGCAACCCTGGCTGACAATTTTAAGATGTTGGTTGGCACAATTCTTAGCACCCTCAGGATTATCAAGCAAAGACTGTCCAATTGTGGAATCACGACTAATGTTGGATACTTGGTTGTGAGGTTTGCAAGCACAGGCTGGTTGGGTGAACAGTTGAAATAGTATGCCAGTACTTGGGACATATACCCACAAACCTGGCCTCTCACTACAATTAAAATTTTATTTTGTGAATAAAAACCTGAATGCTCAAAATCTGAGATAAAATTGAAAACCTGCAGGCAATACAAACAGGTCAGTCAGTATCTCAAAAAGGAGAAAGTGAGGACTGCAGATGCTGGAGATCAGAGCTGAAAATGTGTTGCTGGAAAAGCGCAGCAGGTCAGGCAGCATCCAAAGAGCAGGAGAATCGACGTTTCGGGCATGAGCCCTTCTTCAGGAAATGACCTCAAAAAGGTCAACCCTCTGGATGCCAGTCTCCATCACAGCAATTTCAGACCTTTATGCTGGCACTCTTATGCTGCTCTGAGGAAGTGCCACGCTGCCCGAACAAAATGCCAAACCGCAGCCTTGTTCTTTACTCCATTGGAGTCTGAAGGCAGGCTTTTACTGTGGACTCAGTCAATGGATCCTCCCACCAACAAAGGAGACATGCACGGTGGTTCAGCCATAGGCAACCTCCAAATGGGTCTTTGCCGAGCCTACCCGACTGGGCTGGCCGTCCAATGAAAGAGGATGGGTGAATTCCTGACGCTGTTGCCCCATCAAAGGCTGGGACTGTGGGACAATTGCAGGTAAGTAAATTTTCAGGGGGTTGAGGGTCAAAGGAAAGCTGTCCTGACTTAGCTCCCAGCTATTATTCCAGCCTCCCCGCCTCTGCTCCCACTGGCTGGGGGCCAGTCAAATGTCGCCCAAAGATTTTGCCAGTTTCACTGTTTTAAAACGAACAGGAGTCTCTCTCGGTTACCTGGATTACATTGCTCTCTCCAGCAATCCCAACGGAATACAGATTGAGCAACCAATTAGCTCATTCATTCTGAGGAAGGGTCACTGGATCCAAAACATTAACTCTGATTTATCTCCACAGATGTTGCCAGACAAGCTGAGATTTTCTAGCAATTTCTGTTCTTTTTTCCTGATTTCCAGCATCTGCAGTTCTTTCAGCTTTTATTCAGTATTTAACTCACTGCCACATCTCTTCCAGGCATACTCACTTTGAAGAAATTCTGCTCCTCTCTCTGACAGGATTTCCATTCCAATCTTTTTTCTTGTCCACCATCATTAATGGTGCTGTCACACGTGGTGTTTGACAAGATATTTGCTAAAACTTGTTTCCACAGCAACATCACATTCCTCAATGATTGCCTCCAGCTCAGACTCATCCAAAGTGGATTCCAACTCAAGTTTCATCCTTCATATTTAAATCCAGCCAAGATCAGAGATATCTCTATGATGTTTTAACATTCTGCAGACAGTTCTGAGTTGCTGGACTTGATACACGAACTCTGATTTATCTCCACAGATGCTGCCAGACTTGCTGAGCTTTTCCAGCAACTTCTGGAATCATGAGGTTTCCAAAATGGCTGCCAGATTAGCCAACATTAGAGTCACTTTGCTTCACGAATAAAGGTGCAAGGTTGTTATTCTACTTTTCCCTTTGCATCAGTTGAAAATGGCATCTCAATTCTGAGGTTCTCCCAGGTTCTCCCTCGTTTCTCAGCCCACTCTTAACATTACTGCATTTATATCTGACCTTACACAATGTCAGCACATCCAAGGGTGTTTTACAACCAATGAAGTACCTTCTGATGTACTGTGGGAAACACAGCTGTCAATTTTCACATGGCAAGTTCCTACTAACCCAACGTGATAATGAACAGATTGGTTGTTTATATGTTATATATCAGTTCGGACAGCAGGGAGAATTTCCTGTCCTTTTTCAGAATTACACCACTGGATCTTTTGTGTCTACCAGAGAGGCTGGATGGGAACCCATCTGAAAGACTGTACTTTATTCCCTCGGAACTGGCACTGAGTATTAGCCGAGGCCATGAATGTAAATTGGTGGAGTGGGACTTGAACACACAACCTTCTATTCCAACCAACAGCATTACCTGATCCAGTTTGCGATTTTCTGCATGTTAATCTGTGTAACATATACCTGAAGGACTCAGGTACTCATCGACATGGAAATCTTGAAATTTATTTATGGCAGTAACCATGTACAATTCTACAAAATCACAGATTTATGCACATCACCTGGGTTCCTTGCTTATTGATGTTAATGTAAATAACATATATATAGCTGACTGAAAACATTACATGGACTCCATGACATACAGAGAGAGACTGAAGGTGCCATGGGTATCTTTATAGGACTACATCACGCCATAACGTCATGTAACTGTCAAAAAGGTACAGACCTGTCTGGTCTGGAATCAATGCCATGATACAACATTACCCGCAGAGGCATGGCTGGAACATCAGTCATTTGGGGAGTGTAGATTTGTGCATTGCCTCTGGCTCATGCACTTTCACAGCTCACAACATCTCAGGTTTCAGCAGTTGATGAGTCGGTGCTTCCTAAGCTCCTCATTAGCCTGAAATAGGGGACAGCAAATCCTGGTTCTGGCAACGTCTCTGCAAGGTTTGATCTTATGAAGCTGCTGACACAGGGCAGTCCTGCTGCAAGATGGAACCAGGAAATTCAATACAGTATACTGTCCAACACCTGAATTATGATGAGCAATATTTTGGTTAAAATAATCTCCAAAGCCACCTTCTTAAGGTTCTCCTAATTATTGTGAGATGTTAAGGGGGTTAATTTGTTCAGCTAACCTTAAAGAAATTGGACATCCTGGGGGGGGTGGGGGTGGGGTAGGGTGGTATATTTCTTTGTCTTGTAGGTAGAATTTAAAAAAAAAATTAAATTGCCATCTTCTGCTATGCAGAGACCATTTACATATTCTTTCTGAACTGCAGAAGTTGGCTGAGAACATTGCAGTGAAGAATCTAATCACACCCTGCAGTTACAAAAAAAATGATTTACATCAGATCTTGCCATTAAGGAATGATCTAAATCACATTGTTTCTGGAAATAATCAAATCACTACATAGTGTCTTGAATGGCACGTTCCTATGGGGGAGTGGCTGGGGGTTGACTTATGGGCCTTACTGACTGTGATGTAAAAGGGAGGACTGTTCCCTGGTTCAGAGAGATCTCTCGACACAGCTCTGTGAGCATTATGAAGAGTGCTAAGGGTTCCTCCAAAGTTTGTACTTGCTTAATAAATTTTCTCTGTTTGCAGAGGTTGGCATATTGCAGTTGCATTGAGTGTGTAAGAATCTCAAGAAAAAGAACATAATAATTGAAATGGCAATCCTGCCATAGTACAAATGGTAAAATGTTCTGTCAAATCCGTAATGGTTGTACTGAAGAATACAAATTCTTAGTTCTGATTTGCATCACTAGCTGCAGGGGTTCAGGCGCTATGCTTAGCTACTGTTATGGAGGTGGAGGTAGGTGGTCTTGGTAACCTTGCCCATCTTTGTCCCTCTACTGCTACAACTCTTACATATGTCCATGCTTGAATGTTTTAACGCTCTCCTACTAAGTAAATTCAGCTCTTACAAAACTCAGCTGCTCATGTGCTAACTCACACAAAGTCCCATTCACCCAACACCTGATGTGCTTTCTGACCTACCCTGGCTCCGGGTCCAGCAACCCCTCGATATTGGAATTCTCATGTTTAAAAATCCCTCCCTACTTCTGTGCTGTCCTTCAAATCTACCATGTTCTGGGTCCTCAAAGTACCTCCAACTCTCATCTTAGGTACATCTCCAGTTTTCAGTGCTCCAACTTTGATGACCATGCCTGCAGTTGCCCTGGAATTACCGTCTAGAATTCCTTCCCACATCTCTCTGACTCTTAGCCAGATTTTCACTGAGTCACATTGCCTGCGGAGCCCTTTATGAATGGTGGCCGGAACCTGAAGTTGGAATTCCTAATCCCTTGCCTGGGCTTTCAGATTTTCAGGAATGCCTTTTAAAGGTGCAGTCTGAATCAGTTTGCAAGCCCATGCCCAGCATTTCTTCCCTGGCTCACTCCATTGTGGAGCCCAACAGGACTTAGATCTTCATAACTTTGAAAACATCTGCATTTCATCGACTCATGGTTCCTGGCATTTCAGAGCTGTTTTAAACTATAGACTTCATGAGGAACCCTTGTGAAAGGTAAGTTCAAATGGTGCTCCTCATATTTCCCTTTGCCAAGGATTGTTCTCGGCAACACACCCCAATGGTCTATTATGCCTTCCATGCCAAGTTATGGGTCTTCCATGCCCATGCAGCCACCATACAGCACAATGGCTGTTGCACGTGTAAAAATAAATCTCATAGAAAGAGATTCATTCATCACTTTCCACTATATTTAAACAACGTTAAAAAAAGGAGAAAGTGAGGACTGTAGATGCTGGAGAGTCAGAATCGAAAAGTGTGGCACTAGGAAAAGCACAGCAGGTCAGGCAGCATCCGAGGAGCAGGAGAGTCAATGTTTCAGGCAGCTCAATAAGAGTCTTAATCACTCAGATCCTTTACAGTTTCAAAACCTGAAAGACAAACTGATGTAAAAACATTTTGAATTTGATAGTAGAGATTAGGCAAGGAGAGCTGTCAATCAAGCAGGAATGCATGAGTTTCAGCTCTCTGATGGTTACCTGAGCACTTGGTCGAGCCTTGTTATATATTTCTGGCTGAGAGCTGCCTCATGGATGACAACCTGATCCTCTTCATCTCCAGTTTTAGTGGTTCCATCCTTAATGACCATATCTTCAATTAGAAGGCCTAGGTTTTGCAATTTCCTCCTCCCACCCCTCCAACTCTTTATCCTTCTCCCTCCTCCACTAAGTGCCTCCTTAAAAGAAATAAATCTTGTCTTTCTCCAAGCTTTTGGTTATTTGCCCCAATATTTCATTACGTGGTTCAGAGCCAGATATTATCCAATTATTTTTCCTATGCAGCAGAATTTTAGGTACCTTAAAGGTATTATGCAAATGTTGTTGTCAGTTAATGTATATATCTTAATGATGTTGAGCTGGGAAGGGTACAGTTGTTTAAGCTGGTGATTCTGATTGCTAATTCATGGCTGTACATATGAAAGAAATGCTAAATGCTTGCGAACAGCACATAAGAATAGCAGTCGGCTCTGATAAAGTGTGGGGCCGGAAGATCTAATCACCAAGCTATTCCTGAAGTGAAAAGAAGAAGCTACAGTTATTCATAGAACCCCTACAGTGTGGAAACAGGCTCTTCAGCTCAACAAGTCCACACTGACCCTCCGAAGAGTAACCCACCCAGACCAATTCCCCTGCCTAATGCATCTAACCTACACACCCCTGAACATTATGGCCAATTCACCTAACCTGCACATTGATGGACTGTGGGAGGAAACCGGAGCACCCAGAGGAAAAACCCATGCAGACACAGGGAGAATGTGCAAACTCTACACAGACAGTCGCCCGAGGCTGGAGTCAAACTTGGGTCCCTGGTACTGTGGGGCAGCAGTGCTAACCACTGAGCCACTGTGCTACCCGTTATTCTCAGGATGTCTCAAAGCACTTTACAACCAATGAAGTGTTTTCAAGTGGAGTGACTGTTGTAATGTTCTGAAGTCCCCACCATCACAGATACCAATTGTCAGCCAATTTGATCCACTCCATATGACTTAAAGAAACGACTAAAAAAGCTGAATGCTGCAAAGATTATGGGCCCTGATAACATTCAGCAGTAGTGCTGAAGACTGGTTCTCCAGATCTATCTGCACCACTATTCCAGTATATTTCAGGCATTTACCTGACAATGTGGAAAATTGACCTGCTACATCCTGTACACAAAAGGCAGGACAACTCCAACCTGGCCAATTACTGCCCCAATATAACAAAACAAAGAACTGCGGATGCTGGAAGTCTGAAACAAAACAGACATTGCTGGCAAAATTCAGCAGGTCTGGCAGCTCTGTGGGTGTGGAGAGAAAGCACAGTTAATGTTTCCAGTCCAGTGAAGACTTCACCGATGCTGCCAGATATGCTGAGTTTTTCCAGAAATTTCAGTTTCAATTACTGCTACTGTCTGCCTGTGATCACCAAAACAGTGATGGTGAGGCCATTGACAGAACCATCAAACAGTTCTTGCACAAGAACAATCTACTCATTAACATTCAGTTCTGCCAGAGCCACTCCATGACTGACCTCATTACAACCTTGTTCCAAACATGATCAAAACACCTAAACTCACCTGAGGTGAGCTGAGAGTGACTAAACATGACATTAAGGCAACATTTGGCCACCCTGATTGCGATTGTGGTTATTGGAGGTCAATCACCTCAGCCCCGGGACATCACTACAGGAATACTTCAGGGGAGCAACCTAGGTCCAAACATTGTCAGCTGCCTCATCAATGACCTTTCCTCCAACATAAGGTCAGAAGTGAGAATATTTGCTGATGATATCACAATGTTTAGCACCATTCACGATTCCTCAGATATTAATGCAGTGTCCAAATGCAGCGAAACCTGGATGTCAACTAGGTTTCAAATGATAAGTGATAAGTGACATGTGATTTGCACAAGTGCCAGGCACTGACCATCTCCAATAAATGAGAATCCAACCATCACTTGTTGGCATTCAATATCATTAGTATTGTTGTATCCCCATACAATCAACATCGGGGTATTATCATTGGCCAGAAGCTGAACTGGACCAGCCATATAAGTACTGTGGCTACAAAAGCAAGAAAGTGGTTAGGAATTCTGTGGCAAGTAATTCATCTCCTTCCTCCCATTTTGCAAAAGATATGTTTCACAAATACAATGGAATACTCTCCCCTTGCTTAGATGGTGCAGCTCCAACACCACTGAAGAGGCTCCACATTTGTGTATTTGAACTTACACAGATGCAGAATTAGAAGAATTCACCAATATTCTCAATAATTATCAACTCCATTCATAAATTAGAGCCACAATACACAAATAAAGCACTATTACCCTAGATAATGCAGTACTTAAACGGGCACAGGACAGTAGACACATGTCAGCAAAGTATGTTTTTTCTGTATATGACTGAATACATACTTCGACACATACAAATATCTGTTGCCCTATAACCACTTTCTGGTTACAACACATACTCACAAAGCTGAAATATTTGATACAGGCAGTTATTACTCTGTCTTACTGCATCTCAGATTTAAATTTACCAATGTAACAGGTGTTCCATATAATAGCCGTTACAATCTTGTCCACGAAGTAGGTCCTGAACATAGACAGCCTTAAGCTAGAGATGCCACATTCATTTGCAACTTATTCATTATCTCAATGATTTCAAATTTTCCTAGCTCCCAGTGAATGCTTCCTTGTGCAGAGACTTGAAGCTGTTCTCTTTTCTTTGCACCTATCCTTATACCCTCTCTCCCCTCCTGCCGACGTGGCCTCTTATCCTCTCTCACAATCTGCCACATTTTCCCACTCTCCCCCACTCCCGAAAACCTCATCCTCTCTCCCATTGCTGCTTCTTTCTCCCAGTCCCCTTTTGACCTCCCTAACTCCCCACTGCTGCTTTAGCCTGCCAGCTGCCCCTAGCCTATTTAGGCCTCTCTACATACCCCAGGCCTCTGTCTTCCCTTGTCCCATCCTTCCTTCCCACATGGTGGACCAGCACCTCCCCGTGCTCCCTTCTGGTTTCCCAATCTGTCCCTCTAGTTTCTTTGCATCCTCCTGTTTGTCCTGATCCCACCTGTGAATGTCTGTCTCTTCTCACTGCCACCACCCCATCCACTTCTTCAGACCTCATCCAGCCCCCAACTCTCTGCTCCATCAGTTCCTTTCTGCGGTATTCCCATCCCTCACAGTCCCATTGTGGTGTCCCTGTCTCCAACCTCGCAGACCACTTGTGGCCTGATCCCACCCACCCCCAAACCACACCCTCCCCAAGCTCTTGCAGCCTCCCCCTTCCCCTTGGACCCATGCCCCTTTCCATCTCACATGCACCCTTCTCACCCCATAGAGACATGAATGCTGCAAGTCTTTGGGACCCCCTTCCAGCCTTGGCAACACATTGTGTGGCTCCTAACCTCTGGATGTCAGCTCCCTGTCCCCAAATCTTGAATTTCATCCAGTTCCGATGAAAGATCTCAGAGGTGAACTGGTAAACTCTGGGTCTCTCTCCACAGATGCTGCCTGATGGGCTCATTGATTCCAGCGTTTTCAGTTTCTAGTTCAAATTTCCAGCATCTGCAGTACCTTTGCTATCCAGAAGAGGGGGAGGGCTTGGCTCTCCAACTCCGTACTCAACAATGTCCCTGCATGTCTCATCAACATTGTGACAACACTTGCACAGAATTGAGAGTAACCCTGAGCACCATCTGTGCCTAGAGGACAGCAGGGCATGCTGCCAAGGTCAGGACAGAATGCAACACTTCACTCATTCAGAACCCCGCGCTCTCCTGAAAGAAATAATGGCACAAAGAGAAAGAAAAATGTCTATTTCTATGGGATCTTTTACAAAATACCAAAGTGTAGTCACTGTTACAATATAGGAAACAGAGCATCTAATTTGCACATTGCAAACCGTATCAAACAATGACCAGACTTTGTTTTTGCTATGTTGATTGCAGGATAAATGCTAGCCGAAACAATTCATTAACTCCTCAGGGAGTGGACTCGGCCCTGGGTTAATGTCTCATCTGAAAAACAGACTACTGGCACTATAGTGCACTTTTGAAACATCAGCCCAAATGGTTCTATCCAAGTCTCTAGACTAAGTTGTAGACCTGCAATCTTCTGATTCAGAGGCTGTGATATTTCCACTGAACTACATCTGATACCAAGAGAGCCACAGATCCTGGATGTACCAACCCACACAGGAAGGCAAGTTGTGTTGTCTGGAATGGGGTAGCAATTATCGAGGGGGCACAAGAGCTAGTTGCCTCTCCCTTACTCAGATGACTAGCAAGTAATGCCACAATACCTCTTTTTCTTTCTTGCCGACTGAAATAACTCCACAGAGGTCAGTATCCCATCACCAAGTCACCCTTTATTTATACGTGAAGAGTCCTTGACACCTAATCCATCTCCCTCAGAGCCTGCGTTCAGTGTTTATTTATGTCAGCCAGCGCTCCCTGATTGGTCTAGTTTAACAGCCCCAATCAGGGAACTCATATTCTATGTGGTGCATCTGGCTGACCTCATTATAATCACAACACCTACATGGAACATTGAATATATTTAAGACTGAGATAGATAGGTTCTTGAGTATCAAGGGGATCAAGGGTTATGGGGAGAAAACAGGAAAATGGGGTTGAGAAACTTATCAGCCATGATTGGATGGTGGAGCAAACTCAATGGGCTGAATAGCCTAATTTCTGCTCTTACGTCTTATGGTCTTATTACAAGTCTTAACAGCCCCTGACTAACTAATCTTTCATTGTACTCATTGGCTAATGTGGAGTATGGGTTCTAATCTGGCATCTGACAGTGTGGCTAGCCAGACCTTGCTAGCAAATGCTTTAACATACAGGCTTGGTTCAGTTGGTGCAACTGTCCCATTTGAATCAGGAGGTCATGGATATAAACTTTACACTAACAATGTGAGCACAAAAATCCAGGCTGAGGGAGTGCTGCACTGTCAGAGGAGCATGTTTGTCATGAAATATTAAACTGATGACCCATTTGGCTTTTCAGGTGGATGTGGCTCGTTTATAACATTTCTAGAGCATGTGGTGTCCTTGTTAATATTTATAGCTCAAAACATTTCCACACACAAGAAAAGAAACATGGATTATATAGCCATTATTACAATGTTGTCTGTTAGATCTTGCTGCGTAAAAATTGACTGCTGCATTTCCTACATTACAACTGTCAATGTACTTCATTGACTGTAAAGCTCTTTGCACATTCCAAAGTTGTGGGAGATGCCGAATAAAGGCAACTCTTTCATTTAAATCAACTATTTCCTCATAAGTTCACATTTTATATTTCACCCATCTCATGGCCTTTGTAGGAGAAATGAACTCCACTCAGACACCCTCACTTAAAAAGTAAACTTCCCATGCTGTTTATGTGCCGCCATGGTGAGGTAAATGAAATGAAAGTGAATTACTGCACCAATCCCCCACACACTCGCACCTCAGTTTGAATAACAGAGACCAATACAAGTCCCAAAATGAGAAAATGAATGCAAAAGGGCCATGTCAGTTTGATTTTCCATTGCATGTAATACTGGTCCTTGTGGAGGAATGTGAGGAGGGGATTGTGTACAGCAGATGGTAAAACCCAGCATATGTATAATCAGACAGACGCACACTGTGTCTCCTACCAGCAGCCAAATGCCAGTCAATATCACAAACAGAAGGAGTGCGACAGTCATCTGTAATAGAATAGCTTTGTCAGAGGCTGTTCAAATTTCTGAGGTTATAAATAAACAACAGTATTAATTGAATGATGCAGTTGCATTTATATTGCCAATTTTATTATGCCAAATTGATGCAGGGTTACCTTTGCAGATTTCAGATTCTTCCTTTGGCAATATAGTACATGAAAATCAAATTCTAATTTAACTCTATTTTTCTGTCCTGTATTAGCTAGGTAGAAGCAGCCAAGCTTGATATTAAGATCAAGAGCTATTCATTACCCATAGGCATGCATATGTGTATAATCAACAGCTCCTGTAGGATATGAAGTTAATGAGAAGGGTTTGCATTTGAAAATGGAGAGATCTTATTGTAGAATTGTGCATTGTTGCATTCCCTTGTTCAATAAGTATAACATGGAAATAATGATTGGTTAAGTTCGGCAGTTTATATCCTGCACCCAAAGAAGGCTTTTATTTCCAGATGGATGGAAATGATAGTCCCGTGAAGCTCAGGTTAGGCTCTCCTCTTTCACCTAGCTGGCACTGGGGCCTTCAGTTGATTGAGTAGCACTGTCAACCCGAAGCAGATAGCTGTGGGTTCAAGTCTCATTCCAGAAACATAAGCACAATTATCCAGGCTAACATTGCCGGACAGTGTTGTATAAAGATGCAAGGGTCTGGAGAGAATAATACTGGGGAGTGCCTTAGAATTACTCACTATGATGATGTCTTACCGACGTGGTGGGAGATCATCTAAGGATCTCACAGAATGCAGACTTGTATCCAGAGGCCACCCCATAGTCTTAGTGACAATGTCTAACTGGCTAATGTAACTTGTACCAAATTGCTATCATCCAATAAACCACATCTTATTAAGAGTCAATAGTGGTTATCCTCTTCCCACCAGAAACCAACTAGACCCTGAGACCCAGTCAATGGCAAGATGATTAGTGGCTGCATCCTGCTATGCACAAGCATTACTGCATTGCCAGAGGTACTGTCCCCCTGGATGAGATTTTAAAATGAGACTCTCCCTAACCTCTCAGGTTCAACGTCAAAACTCCCCTGTTAGAATTTCAAAGATCAGGGGAGTTCTTCTTGGTGTCCTGGTGAATATTTACCCGCTGATCATCATCACAAAAACAGATTATCTGGTCAAGATCACATTGCTGTCTGTGGAAGTTTGATGCGCATAAATTTGCTGCAGTGTCTACAACACTGGCTGCACATCAACACACTTTACGACATCCTGATATCATGAGAGGTGCTATATAAATATAAGTATTTCTTCAACAGCATTCAGTTCTGACCACCGTATCTCAGCAAAGATACACTGGGCTTGGAGGGTGTACATTGTAGAATCACCTGAATGATCTCAGACTGAAAGGGCTTGTAAACCTTTCAGAATAGAAGATTGAGGGATGGTCAAATTAAGCTGATTAAAGGAGTTGAGAAGATAGGCAGAGAAAATGTTTTCCACTAGTGGAGGGCATCCAGAACAAAGAAGCATAACTTTAAAGTGGAACTAGACAGTTCAAGGTGATGGTAGGAAGCACTTCTTCACAGAAAAGGCAGTGCAAATCTGGGACTCTCTCCCTCGAAAAAGATGGTGGGGCTGGGGAAAATTGAAAATTTCAATTGTTGATTGTTTTTATTAGTGAAAGGGTAATACAGGATTACAGAACCAAAGGTTCATTGAAATTATGATTTAATCTCATTGAATGGTGACGCTGGCTCAGGGGGTCAAATGGCCTCCTCCTGATCCTATGAGGTTTGAAAGTTGTCCAAATTGATATTGGGTCTCAACTGGTCTTCATTCTCAGGTGAATACTCTCTGAAACAGACCTCCAGCACTCGACAGAGCTAAATGAAGGCTTTCCATGCCTGTTTCACAATCCAAAACCTACATAGCAAACTGGACATTGTGAAGTAAGAGGTAGGAACAGGAATAAAATTAGGAACAGGATCTATAATGGAATCAGGAACAGGAACTAGCACTTCGATCAGGATAAGAGCTAAACTCTGCCTACTTTATGAACGTAAAATGAAGAGCAGAGTAGACCAGTCAACCCCTCGAGTCTATTTCGCCATTCAGTGAAACCATGGCTGATCTGGTATTCTTTTATCACTGGCAGGCCAGCATTTATTGCCCATCCCTAGTTGTCCTTGAAAAGCTAGTGGCGAACTGCCTTCTTCAACCGTTGCAGTCCATGTGCTGTGGGTTGACCCACAATGCCATTAGAGAAGGAATTCCAGGATTTTGACCCAGCAACAGTGAAGGAACAGAGATATACTTCCAAGTCAGAATGGTGAGTGGCTTGGAAGGGAACTTGTAGATGGTGGTGTTCCCATACATCTGCTGCCCTTGTCCTTCTCGTAAGAAGTGGTCATGGGTTTGAAAGGTGCTGTCTAAGAATCTTTGGCAAATTTCTGCTGTGCATCTTGTAGATAGTACACACTGCTGCTACTGAGCATCTGTGGTAGAGGAAGAGGATGTTTGTGAATGCGGTGCCAAAGAAGTGGGCTGCTTTGTTCTAGATTGTGGGAGCTTCATCAATCCAGGCAAGTGGGAAGTATTCCATAACACTCTTGACTTGTGCCTTTTAGATGGTGGACTGCCTCTGGGGAATCAGGAAGTGACCTATTTGCTATCATATTCCCAGTCTTTGACCTGCTCCTGTAGCCATTGCATTTGTATAGCTAGTTCAGTTGAGTTTCTGGTCAATAGATATCCACAGTGAGGCATTTGGTGATGGCATCACCACTTGAATGTCAAGGGGCAGTGGTTAGATTGCCTTTTATTGGTGATGCTCACAGCCTGGCATTTGTGAGATGCAAATGTTACTTGCCACTTGTCAGCCCAACCCTGGATGTGGTCCAGATCTCGCTGCATTTGAACATGGACTGCTTCAGTATCTGAGGAGTCGTCAATGGTACTGAACATTGTGCAAATATTGGCAAACATCCCCACATCTGATTCTATGATGGAGGGAAAGTCATTGATTAAGCAACTGAAGGTGGTTCGGCCTAAGACACTTTCCTGAGGAACTTCTGCAGAAGATGTCCTGGAGCTGAGTTGACTGAGCTCCAACAACCAATGTACCAGGTATAACTCCAGCCAGTGGAGAGTTCGCCCTCTAATATCCATTCATTCCAATTTTACTCAGGCTGCTTGATGCTGCACTCAGTCAAATGTGGCCTTGATGTCAAGGATTGTTACTAATACCTTACCTCAGGAATTCAGCCCATTTGTCCATATTTGACTTACCGCTGTAATGAGGTCATGAGCTGAGAGACCCCGGTGGATTCCAAACTGGGCATCACTGAGCAGGTTATTGCTGAGCAGCTGCTTCTTGATAGCACTGTTGATGATACCTTCCATCACTTTACTGATGATCAAGAGTAGACTGATGTGGCGGTAATTAGCTGTGTTGGATTTGTCCAGCATTTTGTGTACAGGACATACCTGGGCAATTCTCCACATTGTTGGATAAATGCCAGAGTTGTATCTGTATTGGAACAGCTTGGCTAGGGGAGCGGCAAGTTCTGGAGCACAAACCCTCAGTGCTATTGTTAGAATGTTGTCCGGACATGTAGACTTTGTAGCATCCTGTGCCTTGAACCATATCAGGTGGAGAGAATCAAGTCAAATCTATGATGCTGGGGACCACTGGAGGCTGAGATGGCACTTGGCACTTCTGGCTTCTGGAAGGTTGTGGCAATAGCTTCAGCCTTATCTTATGCACTGATATGCCAGTCTCTTCCATCATTGAGAATGGGAATATTTATGGAGCCTCCTCCTCAAGTGAGTTGTTTTAATCATCCACCACCATTCACGACTGGATGTGACAGGACTCCAGAGTTTAGATCCGAACTGTTGGTTGTGGGATTGCTTAGCTCTGACTATCACTTGTTGCTTATTCTGTTTGGCATGTAAGTAGGCCTGTTTGGTAGCTTCATCTGGTTAACATTCATTTTTAGGTAGGCCTGATGCTGGTCCCTATACGCCCTCCATTGAATTAGAGTTGATCCTTTGGCTTGATGGTCGAATCGGGGATATGCTGGGCCATGAGGTTATACATTGCACTGGAGTACACTTCTGTGGTTTTTGATGGTCCTAGTGCCTCATGGATGCCCAGTCTTGAGTTGTTAGATTGGTTTGAAATCTGTCCCATTTAGCATAGCAATAGTGCCAGACAACACAATGGCCACACATTCTCAAAGTAGGCAGGACTTTGTCTCTGTAAAGACTGTACAATGGTCAGTCTTACTGAAACTGTCAGATTTTTAAGCTTGAGGTCAAGTACGTTTTTCCTTCTTGTTTTCCTCACACCTGCCACAGACACAGTCTGGCAGCTATTTCCTTTGGGACCTGACCAGCTCAATCAATAATGCTGCAACCATGCCACTCTTGATGGTGGACATTGAAATCCCCCATCCAGAGTATACCTGTGCCCTTGCTACTCTCAGTGCCTCCTCCAAGTGTTGTTCAGCTGAGGGCAGCAGTTTTTGGTAGTGACCATGAGGTTTCCTTACCCATGTTTAACCTGACGCCATAAGACTTCATGGGGTCTGGAGTCAATGTTGAGGACTCCAAGGGCAATACCCTCCTGAACTGTATACCACTGCACTGCCACCGCTGCCCCAAATTGATGAACTCTTATGTTTAAACTGTGTCCACTACTCTAGTTTCTCCCACAAAGGGAAACATCTTATTAAAGTCCATCTCTGGTCAGGATCCTACTACAGTGACTTGTAAAAAGTACGATGCATTTACATAATTCATAAGGAGGAGCAGTGCAACTGAACCTCACCCTCATCCAGTCAGATATGACCATCACCAGATACTGCATCGTCCTTTCAACTTATACCCACGCCCCTCACAGCCCATTGTCATATTATCCCCATCCCATTGTTGCTACACTCTGCTTAATGGAACATAGCAATGTTTCAAATGGGTGAGATACCTGTGGAGGTCCCACTAGCCACCTACTTAACCCAAAGAAGGCAGCGCAGGCCCAAGACCTCATGGCAACTTGGATATTTCAGTGGGGTGCATGGCGAGGTTACCACCTGTCCAGAAGTACCCAGATTCTGAGGTTTGAAGATACTTTTCAGTCCGTTGTTGCAATCAACACCTGAGAGAAAGATCATAGGCAATGAATTTTCTTTTGTTAAAATGTTTAGAAATAGTGAGAAAGGTGTTCAATTGGAAGTCAATAATTGTCCAATGGGATAACAAAGAGTGCTCATTTCTTATTGGTCTTGGGAAGGGTAACATGATGGATGGGAATCAATAGTAATAAAAATATCTGCAGATATTCTAAGATTGAACACCAAGTGCTGACACCACCAGGAATATATCCAATCAGATATGCTAATCTTAGAAGCGTGTACTCTATGCATGGCACTCAGCTCTTGTCCAACTAACAAGTTTTAAAGCATTTTGATCCAGAAGTTCAATCTGTAACTTCTAAATTATCCAAGAAACCAAAGAATGAGATATCTCAATCAGCAACTTGCTGCTCTACCTGCCTTGCAAAACATCAGTGACCCATATCCTTTTCATCTCTATTTTGACAAATAAATGATAAATTTCTTAAAGAAAGAAACATGAAATGAATGTTTGGGTTCAAAAGAAAGACACAGCCTGAATGAGTGGGTGTCTTTTGACCGCCCCTCTCTAAAACAAGTTCCCACACTAACACCATCACATCCACTGCCATATTTCCTTGATCAGTGCGCTTTGCAATTAAACATAATGATCTACCCACTCACAGTACTGTTGGTGCTCCCTTTACATGTAAGTCTAGTGACTAAATGTAGAAATCAACACATCATATATGTCTGACAAGCTTCAAGTAAAATACTCTGCAAGGTGGGTTCGCTATTGTGACGAAACCTTTATACTTAATCATTATTGTGGGCTTGCATTTGAAAGATTTTGGACACCTGGAATGGTATTTTAAAGAGGCATAGAGTCGTACAGCATAGAAACAGACCCTTTGGTCCAACCAGTCCATGCCGAACATAATCCCAAACTAAACTAGTCCCATCTGGCTGCTCCTGGCCTATACCCCTCCGAATCTTTCCTATTCATGTACTTATCCAAATGTCCCTTAAACATTGTGATTTTACCCACATCCATTTCCTCAAGAAATTCATTACACATGCGAACCACCCTCTGTGTAAAAAAGGTTTCCCCTCATGTCTTTCTGAAATCTCTCTCCTCTCACCTTAAAAATGTGCCCCCTCGTCTTGAAAACCCCCATCCTAGGGAAAAGACAACTACCATTAATTCTATCTATACCCCTCAAACTCACTTAAGGCTGCCTCTTAACCCCCTACCTTCCTGCCAGTGAAAAAAAATCCCTTTTCTCTTTCTTTATAACTCAAACCTTCCATGCCTGGCAATGTCCTGGTAATCTCTTCTGAATCCTCTCCAGCTTAATAATATCCTTCCTATATCAGCACAACCAGAACTGGACACAGTACTCCAGAAGAGGCCTCACCAATGTCATGTACAGCCTCAACATGACTTCCCATCTCCTATACTGAAAGGAGTGAGCAATGAAGGCAAGCATGCCAAATGCCTTTATAACCATCCAGCCTATAGGTGACTCAACCTTCAAAGAATTATGCAGTTGAAACTCTAGGTGCCTCTGTTCTACAAAACTACCCAAGGCCCTACCATCAATGAAAGGACAATGGAATTTTTTTTTTAACAAGGCACTGCTTGGTCATCACATGTCCTGTCATAAATTTGTCTACTTGAGAGTCCCTGCCTGGGTTTATTGCTATCAGGCTGTAATTTTTGCTTTGGATATTGTTTGGAGTAGTTGGTGATCAACCTGTTGAAAGAATGAAGCTTTCCTTTTTCTGCAAAAGAACCAATGCTGTAGATCTAATGTGGTCCCTGGGCCAACTGCTGTCACATGAGAAGCCTCTGAAATAGTTCTCTAATGGCATTGTTAGGGGTACTATAATTAATGGACTACAGTGGTTCAAGATGGCAGCTTACCACCCATCTTCTTAAGGACAAAGAGGAATGGGCAATAAATGCTGGGCCAGCCAGTGGCACCCATGTTCTGGGAGTGAGTGAAAAATATAGCCAATTGACGAATCTATAACTGTGACTTGGAGTGCAATACTGCCTGGTGAATAAAGAGCGGTGACAGTTTCAAATCTGATGCTGGGTGTTGACGTGACATGGAACAGGCAAGTTCAAGCAGAATATTTGTCTTCTTCACCTTCCTAGAAAGAATCCTCACTAACTATGACAGAGATCATACCAAACTAAAGGTAGCCTGCACGGTGCAGATCCAAGGAAATAAGCATTTTGGTGAGTATGATAGGTGAGGGTGAATGAGCAAGTCCAAACCATAAATAAAAGGTTTCCAGGTTTCAGCACAAACTTACAGGTCACTCAGGGGATAATTGTCTCATGACACAGATTGAATATGTGGTGCATGCAAACCCACCACTGAGAAGGGATAACCAATGTCCAATTATTCAAGATAGTGCAAAGAAGCAATTGCATGTTTCAGCAAGGAACCTGACTCCTGTAAAAGAAATCCAAGGGATGAAAGATTCTCCGGTTTAATGAGACCTTCGGGGGGAAAATCAAAGACAACTCTCCTCCACTCAGCAAACTTCCATGTCCAAGATGAGTTCATTTCAGAAGAATAGTGAAACTTCCAGATCATCTTAATTTGCAAAGTTAGTGACTTTGGGAGAGATACTGTAGTGATAAAAAGAATTGTATAGGTGTATTTATAAGATTAATAATGGAGGAAACGTATGTGGTATATGATATACCTATCTGGAAGTGTCTGAAAAGGTTAGCACTAAGGAGTACCCAAGCACAACCCCCTATGGTGATGTAATATGGATATGTGGTCAGGAAGGTTTTGGACCCTGAAGGAGTGAGACCTAACATCTGGGTCCTTCTCTTCATACTAATGTCTACCATATCAATATAACATGTATCTACTTGCTAACATAGAGTCACAGAGTCATACGGCACGGAAACAGACCCTTTGGTCCAACCAGTCCATGCTGAACATAATCCCAAATTAAACTAGTCCCACCTGCCTGCACATGACCTCTATCCCTCCAAATATTTCTTATTCATTTACTTATCTAAATGTCTTTTAATGTTGTAACTATACACACATCTAACAATTCCTCTGTAAGTTCATTCGACACATGTACCAGTCTACGTAAAAAATATTTGCCCCCCTTGACTTTTTAAAATCTTTCTCCTCTCACCTTAAAAATATGTCCCCTAGTTTTGAAAGACACCTGCCATTCACCTTATCTATACCCTTCATGATTTTATAAACCTCTATAAGGTCATCCCTCAACCACCTAGGCTCCAGTGAAAACAAAACCCCAGCCTATCGAGCCTCTCCAGTTTAATAATATCCTTCCTATAACAGAGTGATCACAATTGGACACTGTACTCCAGAAGAGGCCTCATCATCATCCTATCAAACCTCAACATAATGTCTCAACTCCTATAGTCAAAGGTCTGAGCAATGAAGACAAGGGTGTTAAATGCCTTCTTAACCACCTTATCTATATGTGATGCAAACTTCTAGGAATATTATCCTGAACCCCTAGGTTTCTTTGTTCTACAACATAACCCAATGTCCTACTTTTAACTGTGTAAGTCCTGACTTTGTTTGTTTTACCAAAATGCAATACCTCACATCTTTCCAAATTAAACTCCACCTGCCACTCTTCAGCCAATTGACCCAACTGATCAAGATCTCTCTGTAATCTTAGATTAAGTTCTGCACTGTTTACTATACCACCGATTTTGGTGTCATTTACAAACATATTAACCATGCCTTCTATATTCTCATCTGTATAATTTTTAGAAACGATAAACAAAAGTGGACCCAGCACTGATCGCTGTGGAACACGACTGGTCACAGGCCTGCAGTCTGAAAAACAACTCTCCACCATCACTGTGTCTCCAGCCATTAAGCTAATTTTGTATCCAATTAGCAAGTTCACCCTGAATCCCATCTGATCTGACTTTACTAAATTAGTCTACCCTTGTCAAAGGGTTTCTTAAAGTCTAAGTAACCAATGTCTACCACTCTGCTCTCATCAATGTCCTTGGTTACTTACTCAAAAGACTCAAGTTTGTGAGACATGATCTCCCTCTCACAAAAGCATGCTGACTATTTCTAAACATTTCTTGGCTCTCCAAATGCTTATGAATCATATATTTCAGAATACCTTCAAACAACTTATCCACTACTGAAGAAACATGTAATAGATTACATCTTGTTTTCTGGAGGAGACTTCCAGATAGACTTTGAAGTGGTTTTCCTCCATCACACTAGAGTAAGCAGGCCCTGTATTGGAGAATGGTGGCAACAGAGTTCATTATGAACATAAATTCAGTCAGCATAGTAAGCTGGCCTACCCACGCAGCATCACCCAGTGTCAACATTGAATAATCTCAAGTCAAAAGGTGACTTTCATAGCAATGGAACCTTTCACCAACTCTGGACATCCTAAACTGTTTCTCAGACAATGAAATATTTGACACTGTTGTAATGTTCAAAATATGGCATCAGCAAGCTCCCAGTAACAAAATAGGATTAAAGACCAGTTCATCTGTTTTAGTAATCTTGATTGAAGGGTTAAATATTGGCATCGAATACAGGGCAGAACTTCCCTGCCCTCCTTCAGAATCATTGTGGGATTCTATCTGCCCACCTGAGAGGGAATACAAGGCTTTAGGATGATGTTACATGAGAAAGACAACACCTTTGGGACAGCACGGTGACTCAGTAGTTAGCACTGCTGCCTCACAGCGCCAGGGACCTGGGTTTAATTCCCACCTCGGGTGACTGTCTGTGTGGAGTTTGCATATTCTCCCCGTGTCTGTGTGGGTTACCTCCGGATGTTCCAGTTTCCTCCCACAATCCAAAGATGTGCAGGTTAGAGTGAGTTGGCTGTGCTAAATTGCCCATCGTGTTAGGGGTAAATATAGGGAAGGGGAATGGGTTTGGGTGGGTTTGTCTTCGGAGGGTCGGTGTGGACTTATTGGGCTGAAGGGCCTGTAGGGAGTTTAATCTAATCCTTGACTGTGTAACTCTACCCCAGTGCTGTATTGGATTGTTGGATTACATATTCAAATCTCGGGGGTGAGGCTTGAACCCATGATCTTCAGATGCAGAGATAGGAGTGCGCTGTTGGTAGGGCACATCTCATTACTTTAAGTAACAGTGTTGACAGCTGTACAGCACTGTACATCAGCTGAGTTTTGATCAAAGCAGTACTTCAAAGGAGAGAAGCTCTGAAATTTAAAATATACCTTTAGAATGTGCAAAATTCATTTTGAGGAAATTGAATATCTCCATCTGTCAGCACGACGACAGGAGAGCACTTAATGCTTCCCCAAGCTTCCAAATTGGGACTAACACTTGATATGTTACAATACAAGCAAGGTTCTGTAGAATAAATAACATTAACATGGGCCATTACTTTGAAGGGTGAACTACGGAGTTGCAAATTAAGGGGCAGGTCACCCTGATATAATTGAATAATGCTTTATAACTACTTAAATGCTCATATTTTCATTCTATGTTAAGAATCTCCACTGGATGCCTAACTCTGTACGTCGGCTTAAGACATAGCAAATGCCAGCTGAAGTTAATATTGCACATTGTATCTTAATTTCCAGTCTGAAAGAAATAAATTAAATCTTATTGCTCTCTGTGTGCATTAAACCCATTTCAGCAAAACAAAAATTACAGTTTCACAAATGCTTTCCTAATGGAAACTGTTAGGAACATGGGGCACAGTTCTGATGGAGCTTTTCAATGATACCATCACCAGTTGTAACAGCGTCTGCACATTAGTTACTTCCAAACTCGGGTTTAACTCACTTAGGATTAATGCTTCGGCAATTATTATATTAGAAATTAGTTATAACAAATTGCACTGATGTTTTTAAGCTCAGGCTACGACAATGAATGAGCTGATCAAAACCTCCCGTGAAAACATTAAGGCAGCAAGCCTTATTGATACTCACTTCCATTATGCATCTGGCAGGAGACACTTGAGAGGCACATCCTCATGAATCCCACTGATGGCAGCTTTGACTCAATATGCTGTGCTCAGTTCTAAATCAGGACAGTGAGTTCATAATCCCACTCCAAGGGACCACGGCAGACTGTGCAGCCTAAGACTCTAAGTGCTGCACATGTTATCTGATGTTTTATCTTTCAAATGACACATTCAACTTCAGCCCTCTCAAACAGGCACAAAAATATCTCGATTCTGAAGAAGGGTAGGAGCGCTCTCCCCATGTCCTCATCAATCTTCCCCAACAAAATCTAAATGTACAGCTTGTAGTCCCTCTGTGCAGTATAGGGGTGGAAAGCCAATTACATATTTAATAAAATGGAAACTTGATTTCCATTTCACCTTTCAACATATCAGGACAACATAGGGCCCTTTATGATTAATGAGGTACTTTTTGAAGGGTGGTCATTGTTAGATATTTTCTAATCAATCTGTTCAGAGATGTTACTGCACATATCTGGAGTAGATAGAACTTAAACCCTGGAGTCCTGGCTCAGAGATAGGGACACTTCCACCATGCCACATAAACGGCAAGTCATTGTTCCAATGTAGGAAATGTGGCACCCAATTTGTCCACAACCAACTCCCACACAAAAAAGTTCAATATGTGAGGTTAGGCTAACAGGACAATAGGGAATAGCTGCCCCCACTCTCCTTTAAATGCAAGCAGTCCCAAGGTTGTGAATGGGTTCCATTCCTGAATCTGTCAATTTGTAAGCAAGTCAGGACAGAATTTAGGGCAATTAAGGCAGTTGCTCATAATTATACGAAATGTTCAATTTTGGTATTTAAAATTACACCCCATATATGGGACCACATTCATAATTAGAAGTGTTTGTAAGTTGGACATTTAAAAATTGGGGACCCCTATGTAATGCTATGAGATCTTTCTCATTCAGCCCAAAACATAGGCAAAGCCTCAATTTAACAGTTCAGCAGGGCAATATTCCTTTAATCTGACAGTGGAAGAGTTAACTAGGTCAGGTGAGCAAGTCTCTGGAATGGGACTTGAACCACAACCTCCTATCTCAGAGCTGAGAGTGCCCACTATAGCTCCTTGTCCTTGAACCAGGAGGCTTGGGCCAAAGAGAGAACAGCATCAAGTTAAAACACATTGTCTTTTTTTGTTTGGCAATTATTCCTCTATCTTGCACAGCTATTCACTGGGTCCAAGAACAGAAACATATAGAAAGATAGTCACTTACGTTGCAGTGAGACTTTCAATACAGAAAAAGCCTGTAGGTGATAGATAGAAGCTGCTTGGAGGCATAAAGTACTAAGCTTCGCTTCAGAAAATGCATAAAAGAACAAAAGTCTCTGATCTATAAAATTGGGAAGATTGATGGAATTGAGGGAATGAGGAATTTTTACTCAGCAACTTCCTTCTCTTTCCCAGCTCCTCCCTGCTTAGGAACTGGACTAATTGACTGTCTCAACAACCATCACCACCCCTTCCCCCCCCCCCCCCCCCCCCCCCCCCCCCCCCCCCCCCCCCCCCCCCCCCCCCACCACCACCCCTCCCGCCACCACCCAACACTCCCCTTTGGTGAGAAGCATGCTCCACAAGAACACTCAACAGAGCAGGTACAGAGGTGGCAGTTCAGCTTGTAGCACCTTGTGGTTTGCACAGTCTTCTTGTGTCTGTGTGGGTTTCCTCCGGGTGCTCCGGTTTGCAGGTTAGGTGGACTGGCCATGCTAAATTACCCATAATGTCCAGGGATGTGTAAGCTAGATGGATTAGCCTTGGGAAATGTAGGGTTACAGGAATAGGCTGAGGGAGATGGATTTGGGTGGGATGCTGTTCGGAGGGTCAGTGCAGACTTGATGGGCTGAATGGCCTCTTTCCGCACTGTAGGGATTCTCTGATTCTCCACAGACAAAAGCACAAAATCCAAGGTGACATTCCCATTGCAGAACCAAAGGTGTGCTGGAGCTACTGCATTTCAACAAAGCTGCTAAACGGATGCCTCCTCTGTCCTCTTAAGTGGATTTAAAAGAGCCTGTAGCACTATTTTGAAGAGCAGGGGTGCCTTCCCAGTGCCTTGACCAACATCTATCCCTCTATCAATCTCATGAGAAATCAAATTGCTTGATCATCATTATATTGCTGTTGGGAGTTTGCTGTGTATTAATTGGCTGCCATGTTTCCTACATTACAACAATGACTACACTTTAAAAATTATTTATTTTGATGCAGTGTGCCTGGCCATGGTGAAAAATGTTATATAGATCCAGCTGATCTTCCGGTTTCTGAGCCATGGCTAACACCTATTGCCACTATAAGAAAAGAAATAAGCGTGTCTGAAATCTGCAGTTTAATGTTTAGCTGTGAGAATTTGAAAGCTTTAGAAACATCATTGCTTAGATGTTTCACAGCTGTCTAGTGGGAATGCTCCTATGTTGTTTGATGTTGACTACAAAGCTTTCAGCAATATTATATAACACATCATTACATTAGTTCGGATCTTCATAAGAGGTTTTTGCATGAGACTAAATTCTCAGAGGGTGGAAATAAATAAAGTTGTGAGATACAGGCAAAAGTTGTAAAGGTGATATGTGCCTGTAATTATACTGCAGCATCACAATGTTTTGGTTGATCCTGGAATCTCAACACATTGTTTTTGGTTAAACCTGCGTTTGATCTTGAACCGATCAAAGTTAGCAGTGAGTTGGAGGGTGTGCTGTTTTATAATACTAGAACCAGCCAACGACACCCTCATCCCCATGAATGAATTTTTTTAAAAAAATCCTCTCAAAAGAAAGGATTGTATTCCATTCGCTACCTTTATCACTTGCTGCAGCTGCATGCTGGTATTTTGAGACTCCTGTACTCAAACACTTCTGCACATTAAAATTCAGCAACCATTCACGATAAATAATACTCTGCTTTTTCATTCTTCTTGCTAAAGTTGACAACTTCACAATTTCCATCTGTCAGATTTTTTTCCCATTCACTTAATGTAACTATGTCATTAAGTAACTCACCTTCATAGTATATTTTTCTACCTATTTTTATGTTATCTGCAAATTTAGCCAACAGGTCTTTGATCACTTCTAAGTCATTGATACAAATTGTATAAGTCGATAGCCCAGCACAGACCCCTGCAAGACCCCCATTTGTCACATCCTGCCATCTATAAGAGTCTCATTTAGGCATTTTTTTTATCAGTCAGTCTTTTATTCATACTATTATGCTACCCTGTATACTTTGCTCCAACTTTGCACAATATGTGGAACCTGGTCAAATGCCTTCTGGAAATCCAAGTACAGTACATCAAGAAACTCTCCTTTATCCACAGTACATGATTCCCATACAAAGAATGCTAATACACTGATTAAACACAAATCCCTTCCACAAAACCATGCTGACTCTTCTTAGTTATCTTGAGGGTTTTTTTTGTATAAATGCAGAGCTATTATCTCTTTAATGATCAATTCTAACACCTTCACCATGCTAGAGATTAAGATGACTGGCCTACAGATTCCTACTTTCTGCCACCCCCTCTTCCTGAATAGAGGGGTTACTTGCTAATCTGTCTCTGCTGGAACCTTTCCTGTATCTAGGAAATTTTGGAAAATTAACATCAATTACCACCTCATTAGTCATCTCACTTAGGTCACAAGAATGAAATCCATCAGGTCCAAGAGACTTAATAACCCACTGGCCTATTTGTTTGCTGAGTACAACTTCCCTAGTGATTACATATATGTAATCCAAGATTAGATAGGCATACATTATTGAGAGATCTGTATCAATGGGAATGATAGCTGCTGAAAATTATTTGTGTTATTATATACTGGAGCCAATTCTGAGACAGCATTCAGAGCAGGCAAAAACAGCACTACTGATAGGAGCACGGGAGGGCAGAGGACAGGTAGAGGCAGTCAGTATCACTCAAGACTCTGTGGGTTTGTTAGCTATTTGGTGAGTCTCTGGTGAGCAGCTAAAGAATTTTCTATTCTAAGGTTTTAACATAATACACAAATGGTGGTAAAGTTAGTATATATGAAGGGCAAACAAGTTGAACAAATGGACAAATACATGGCAAATGCAGTATAACATAAATAAATGTAAAGTTTGGTAAGAAAAACAGAATGGCCAAGTACTTTTTAAATGGTAATAAACTGGGAAAGGTTGATGTACAAAGAGACCTGGTTATCCATGTTCACTGGGCACTGACAGCAAGAATGCAGATGTAGCAAACAGTTTGAAAATACATACTTGCTCATAACAGGAATGCAGTGAATGCTCACCAGACTGATTCTGAGGATGGCAGGTTTGTTGTATGAGGACAAATTGGATTGCCTGGGCCTGCATTCACTGGAGTTTGGAAGAATAAGACGGAACCTCATTGACAGGTATAAAAAGTCGGACAGAGCTGGATAGAGGGATGTTTTCCCTGATTAGGACGTCCAGAACAAGGGGTCAAGAACAAGTCACAGGATGACTGAGGAGAAATTTCTTTACTCAGAGGGTGGTGAACCTGTAGAATTCGCTAACAAAAGAAGCTGTGGAGACAAATTCACTGAATACACTTAAGAAAGAAATACGTAGATGTTTAGAAGTTAAAAGTGTCAAGGGGTATGGGGAGAGAGTGGGAATAATGCGTGAGACAGAGGATTAGTCATGATCATCATGAATGGTGGAATGGGTTCTGTGGACTGAATAATCTACTCCTGGTTATACTGTCTATGTTTCTCTGTAATATTTTAAAGGTTTCAGCTGACAGAAACAAGTGCTATTTGTTAAAATGATCTTAAAATAAAAACAACCATAACTTAAAATTCCAGTCCAAGGGCAGTTGATAATTATACACCCAGAAATAGTTTTAAAATCTACCATTACCACTGTGGCCACCTTGTCGTTGTACAATTACTCAATTTAAAATGGAAATGCAAAATGAATGGTAGCAATAATTTGGACATGTTTCTGCAAAAGGATTTAATCAAAAGAGTTGAGTATACTCGTGTAACATTAGCAAGATTATTCTCATCCATAAAATTTTATAGTTCAATTTCCATGTCAGGGGCTTTCACCAGGGACTGGGTTTCAAAAGTACTTCCCTAGCTTTGAAGCATTTGGGGTATCCTGAGGTTGTGAATAGCGCGACACAAATGTAAGTCTTTCTTTCATCCTTTACAAGACATCATGACATGAATTTACTCTTTCAACAAGATTGGAGAAGGGTAGCGTACTAGGCCCAACTACTTTCAGCTGCTTCATCAATTAATTTCCCTCCATCATAAAGTTAGAAGTGGGGATGCTCGCTGATGATTGCACAAGATTCAGCACCATTCATGACTCCTCAGATACTGAAGCGGTCTACGTTCAAATGCAACAAGAGCTGGACAATATCCAGGCTTGGGCTGACAAGTGGCAAGTATTGTTTGCAAGTGCCAGGCAATAACCATCTCCAATAAGAGACAATCCAATCAATGCATCTTGACAATCATTGAATCCCCCACTATCAATCCTTGGGGTTACCAGAAACTCATCTGGACTCACCACATAAAGACAGTGGCTACTGTTGTGTTTTATTCGCCTTCTGACTCCCCAAAGTCTGTCCACTACCTACAAAACACAAGTCAGAAGTTTGACGGAATACTTCCCATTTGCCTAGATGGGTGCAGCTCCAACAACACTCAAGAAGTTTGACATCATCCAAGACAAAGAGGTCCACTTGATTGGAACCACATCCACAACCATCCACTCCCTCCTCTACTGCTCAGTAGCAGCTATATGTATTATCTACAAGATGCATTGCAGAAATTGACCAAAGATCCTTAGACAGGGGAGGTGATGGTGTAGTGGTAATGTTGCTGGACTAGCAATCGGGAGGCCATGGTTAACAATCTAGGAACATGGGTTCAAATACCAACTGGATTCAAGTTTGGGGAGCATGGTGGCTCAGTGATTAGCACTGCTGCCTCACAGCACTGGGTACCCAGGTTCAATTCCACCTTGGCCAACTGTCTGTGTGGCGTTTGCACAGTCTCCCCATGTCTGCATGGTTTTCCTCTCGGTGCTCTAGGTGGTTTCCTCCCACAATCCAAAGATTTGCAGGTTAGGTGACTTGACCATGCTAAGTTGCCCATTGTGTTCAGGGATCCGTAGGTTAGTTGGATTAGCCATGGGAAATGTAGGGTTACAGGGACAGAACTTCGACTGGGTAGGATGCTCTTTGGAGGGTCAGTGTGAATTTGATGGGCCAAATGGTCTGCTTCCACAGCGTAGGGATTTTGTATTCCATGTAAGCACCTTCTAAACGCATGACCACATCCAACTAAAAGGATAAGGGCAGCAGATACATGGGAATACCACCAACTAAAAGTTCCCCTCCAAGTCATTCACCATCCTGACACAGAAATATATTGCCATTCTGTCACTGTAGCTGGGTCAAAATCCTGGAATTCTGTCCCTTTAACAACATATGGACTACAGCAATTCAAGACAAATTCACCATCATCTTCTCAAGGTCAACTAGGGATCTAGCAATAAATGATGACCAGCCAGCAACGTCCACATCCCACAAGTGCACAAAGAAGTCAATTCTCCGGGGCAGGAATCAGCCAAAATTTATATCAATATTGTGTAAATTTCTTGCTTTAATGAAAAACATCACATGACTTCATAAGTGGGTCAACAATGGGAAAAGGCAGTTGTTATCCTGTTTTACATCAGAGCAGCAACTTCTGAATGCAGGCCTTGCTTATTGCATTGAAAGAAAATGCAGCGAGTGCTATGTAATGCAGTTTCCAGGACAACAGCAAGACTTCAGAGGCTCAGGATGCTATACCAGCTCAGCCACTGAGTTGATTAAAATGGGACTGCAACAAAACCAAGACAGTCTTTATGATTTCATACTACAGTGTTTACAGTGTACCTCTGAAAGTTGGGTACAAATTACAGTAGACATCTTGGCAGTACTCAGCATTACTGAATTCTTAAGCTGTCAATTTGAAGATGAGGTGACTCGTTGTGAGAGATGGTTGAGGTAATTTCCTTCAGTTTATACAGATTATGTTTATCTTTCAGATTAGATAAAAAGGCTTGAAATTCAGTTATGAAATTCCTTATAAGGTTTCGGGCTTAGGTCATCTTGGTCTACATTGTTTTGTAGGTCATGTAGGATATTGCAAACATAAATGTTTAACAACTTGATATGAGTAAATGGTGATATGGAATATTTAGCATAGATAGTCTCAGCAAAGGGAGAGATGGAGAAATCACAAACATACATTGGGTGTGGTTTAGTGTAGAGTTGAGAACAAGTGAAAATGAAGGCAAAATAATTCAACAATTCAGAGGGCGGCATTAATATCAGTATTGAACAAATGTACTCAGTGTCATAAAGACTATTAGAGTCAGAGTTATAGAGCAGTACGGTAAGCAAACAGGCTCTTTGGTCCAGCTCCTCCATGCTGATCAGATATCCTAACTTAATCTCGTCCCATTTCCCAGCATTTGGCTTATATCCCTCTAAACCCTTCCTATTCATGTCCCATCCAGATGCCTTTTAAATGTTGTAACTGTACCAGCCTCCACCACTTCCTCTGGCAGTTCATTCCATACACGCACTACCCTCTGTGTGAAAAAGTTGCCCCTTAGGTCCTTTTCTAAATCATTCCCCTCTCACCTTGAACCAATAATCTCTAGTTTTGGACTCCCCCACAAAGGAGAAAAAACCTTGAGCTATTCATCCTATCCATGCCCCTCATGATTTTACAAACTTCAAATAAGGTCACTCCTCAGTCTCTACTGCTCCTGGGAAAATAGCCCCATTCTATTCTGACTCTCCCTATAGCTCAAACCCTCCTACCTTGGCAACGTCCGTCTAAGTCTTTTCTGAACCCTTTCAAAAGCCTAACAATATCTTTCGTATAGCAGGGAGTCCAGAAATGAACGCAGTGTTCCAAAACTGGCCTAACCAATGTCTTGTACAGCTGCAACATGACATACCAACTCCTACAGGCAAAAGTGAGGACTGCAGATGCTGGGGATCAGAGTCGAGAATGTGGTGCTGGAAATGCTTAGCAAGTCATGCAGCATCCGAGGAGCAGGAGAATCAATGCTTCGGGCAAAAGCCCTGCCTGACCTGCTGTGCTTTTCTAGCACTGCACTCCCATACCAACTCCTATATTCAATGCACAGACCAATAAAGGAAAGGATACCAAATGCCTTCTTCATTATCCTGTCAATCTGTGTTCCTTCAAAGAACTATGAACCTGCACTCTAAGGTCACTTTGTTTGGCAACACTCCCCAGGACCTTACTGCCTTGATTTGTCTTTCCAAAATGCAACACCGCACATTTATCTAGATTAAACTCAATCTGCCACTCCTCGGCCCCTTGGCACATCTGATCAAGATCCCGTTGTACTCTGAAGTAACCTTGTTCACTGTCCGAGGAGAAAGTGAGGACTGCAGATGCTAGAGATCAGCGTTGAGAGTGTGGTGCTGGAAAAGCACAGCCGGTTAAGCAGCATCCGAGGAGCAGGAGAATCGATGTTTCGGGCAAGAGCCCTTCATCGGGAATGAATAAGATCTCCGAGGATAACATTCCTGATGAAGGGCTCTTGCCCAAAATGTCGATTCTCCTGCTCCTCAGATGCTGCCTAACTTGCTGTGCTTTTCCAGCACCACACTCTCACTTCTTCACTGGTCTGGACACCGCCAATTTGGGGTCATCTGCAAACTTACTAACCATACCTCCTCTGTTCACATCCAAATCATTTATATAAATGATGAAAAGGAGCGGACTCAGCACTGATCCTTGTGGCACATTGTTGGTCACAGGCCTCCAGTTTGACAAACCCTCCACCACCACCTCTGTCTCCTACATTCAAACCAATTTTGTATCCGAATGGCTAGCTGTCTCTGGATTCCATGTGATCTAACCTTGCTAACAAGTCTACAGTGTAGAACCATTGTTATTTCTGCGACAATGACTTCAAAAAGTACTTCATTGGCCAGAAAGTGCCTTAAGACTTCTGGAGGCTGTGAAAAGTGTCATATAAATGCAAGTCTTTTCTCCCCTTTTAACTAGATTCCCTACAGTGTGGAAACAGGCCCTTCGGCCCACTCCGACCCTCCGAAGAGTAACCCACCCAAACCCCTTTTCCCTCTGACTAATGCACCTAATTGACAATTTAAGCATGGCCAATTCACCTAACCTGCACATCTTTGCACTGTGGGAGGAAACCGGAGCACCCAGAGGAAAACCACACACACAGGGAGAACGTGCAAACTCCACACAGACAGTCACCTAAGGTTGGAACGGAACCCAGGACCCTGGTGCTGTGAGGCAACAGTGCTAACCACTTAGCCACCGTGCTGGTACAATTCATCAGGGTAAATATAAAGAACAAGGAAATGTTGTGAGTTTAATAGTAATTTAAGAGTCATCTCAAAGAATCTGTGTAAAGAATGGACCAAAAATAGAGCCTTGCTATTAATCAGCAAAAGCTGAGAATCTTTATCACTGTGCCAAATTATTTAAAGGGGTTGAGGTTGTTAGAGGTCAGTCACTTCATGCTCCAGGATATCTCTGTAGGAATTCCTCAGGCCTAAGCACCTTTATCTTCTTCATCAAGGTCAGGAGTGGGGATATTGTCATTGATTGTACAGTGGTCAGCATCATTCATGAGTCCCCAGATGCTGAAGCTGTCCAAATGCAGCAAGACTTGGACAATATCCACCCTTGAGCTGAGAGGTGGTACATAACCTCTGCGCCACACAAGCGCTGTTTGACATTCAATGGCATTATCATCACACAGTTCCTCATTAGCAAAAGAAACTGAACTGGACTGGCTGTAGAAATTCATTGGTTACAAGAGCAGGTCAGAAGCTAGGAATCCTGCACCAAGTAACTCACCTCTGCCTCCAAAGTGCTGTCCATTGTCCACAAAGCTTAAGTCAGATGTGATGGAATGTTCCCCACTTGCCTGAATGAAAGCAGCTCCAACAACACTAAAGGAGTTTGATACCATCCAGGCCAAACATTGGTATCACATCCACAAACATCCACTCTCTCCACCACTGATGCTCTGTAACAACAATCTGCACCAGCTACAAGATTCACCATATAAATTCACCAAGGCTCCTTAAGCAGCACCTCTGAAACCCATAACCACCACCATCTAGAAACACACTGACAGTGGGAATACCACCTGTATGTTTCTCTCCAAGTCACAAATTGCCCTGACTTAGAAATATATCACCGTTCTTTCAGTGTCACTGGGTCAAAATCCTGGAACTCCCTCCCACATAACATGGTTTACAATAGGCACCTCACAATCCCTTTCTGAAAAGCAACTTCGGACAGGTAATAAAAGCTGGTCCAGCCTGAGATGCCCACGTCTCATGAATGAATTTAATAAAAACCTCCAATGTCTCCGGCTCTAACTCAGAAATGGAGGGTTCCAGCCTATGGATAATTGCTCCTTGAAAGTGTAAACCTACCAGATAATCACAGTATTGTCAGTTCATTTTTCAGAGTATGCCCAGTCTCTGACTATTTGAATCCAAGTGATCTGGATTAGCTTACCGTCTATCAATTAGCAATGTAGTGTTTTATTTTCCAGCTGAGGTGAAGTCAATGTTTTGCACCTATTCTTACATAGATTATGGTGTATGAAAATCTGGTGAAAATAATCTCAGAATTGATATCAAAGCAAGTAATTTAACATTGCTGCCAAAATGTTTTGAATTTGTTTAAATCAGATGATGTTCTGCACTGAAAACTCACTTGGATTGGTTAGCATTATGCAGATCTCAATGAACACCTTACCTAAAAACATACTGATACATTGATATTAAAAGTGCCAACAAAGCGTATTTTTATATGATCTCTCTATTGTAAACTGTGACAATAAAATTCACAGAACCATTACTGAACAAAGTTTGCCTGAAACACAAAAGGAGACATTAAGTCCGGCTTGATTAAAGGGTTAACTTTAAATTGAAATGACTGAAAGACATTGGTGATGAGGCTTAAAGAGGGAATTCCAAAGCCCAGGGTCCAGATAGCTGAAGGCATAACCATCAAACTTTGACCCAAAGCTACATTGAGATTTTGGGGCTGGCCAAAACCTGATCAAAGGAGTAGGTTTTAAAGAGACATTTCTTAAAAAGTACAGGGAAGTGAACTAGAATGGTTCCCTGGATTAAAGATTTTAGCTACAAGGCTGGCTTGGAGAGATTCGTGAAGAGATTTAGGAGGATGAGAATTGATGCTCCCAGAGATCAATGCTGGGACTTTGCTTTTTCTATTTTATATAAATGATTTGGAGATGGGTGTTGAAAGGAAAATCTCTAAATTTGCAGATAATACTAAACTAGGAAGAATAGTGAATTCTAGGGGTGATGCTGAACAACTTCAGAGTGACATTGACAAGTTGGCCAGTTGGGCAGATACCTGGCAGATGAAAATCAATACAGAGAAATTTGTCGTAATGCATTCTGGTAGAAGAAACAGAGAAACAATCCAGGGTCAATGGTACAACATTGAGAGGAGTATAGGAGCAGAGGGACCTCAGGACTCAAGTGCATAAGTCTCCGAAGATGGCCAAGTTGAAACAATTATTAAGAAGGTTTATCGGATCCTTGGGTTTATAAATAAAGGCGTAGAGTATAAAAGCATGGAACTGATGCTACACCTCTACTAAACATTGGTCAGATCACATTTAAAGTACTGTGTTCAGTTCTGGATAACTTATTTAAGGAAGGATTTTATAGCTCTGAACAGAGTGCAATGGAGATTTGCCACCATGATTATGAGGAATGCAGGGTTTTAGACACAAGATTGAAGAAATTGAGTTTACTCTCCCTGGAGCAGAGAAGAATTAGAGGTGGCCTTGTTGAGGTGTTCAAAATTATGAATAATTTTGTCAGGGTAAAGAAGGACATTCTGTTGCCACTAGTTAGTATGTCAGTAACTAGGGATCACAATTTCAAGATTGTCAGCAAGAAAGCAAAGAATAATATGAGAAACTTCTTTCCTCAGAAAGTTGTTAGGTTTTGGAATGCACTGCTTGGGACAGTGGCAGAGGCAGATTCCACAGGAGGTTTCAAAAGCGAGCTGGATGGATCTTTGAAAGTTATGAATTTAAAGGGCTACAGAGATAAGGTTCGAGAATGGGACTAACTGGGTAGCACTTTCAAGAGCTAGTATAAACATGACAGGTCAAATGGCCTCCTTCTTCACTGTAACATTCTATGAATCTACATGGTTGGGAAGGCACAAGGAATAAAGGAGACAGATTACAGGATTTGGCAAAGAAATGCAAGAAGGGACACGAGGAAGAATGTTTAATGCAGCAAGTGGTAATGAACCACAACTCCCTGCCAATGAAGGTTGTGGAAGTAAAACTGATGAATAATTTCAAAAGGAAATTGAATGGACACATGAGCAAACAAATCTATAAGGTTCTCGGGATGGACAGGGGTTGGGACTGTTTGGACTATTTTACAGAGACAAGGTAAGGATTTGATAGACAAAATAGCCTCATGCTATGCTATAGAAGCTCCATCACACTATCACTTTTAAGGGAAGGAATAAAGAGTGACTCGGGATATTGGGTCAATTCTTAGACTTAAAGAAGGAAAATGCAGCTTAATTCAAAATAAATTAGGAGATAAACATCCTTTATTGTCATAAATCATGGTGGTTGCTGAGCAATAGAAAGAGCACCTGCATCTCTAATGTCATGGTATTTCTGTTTGAATCACTACTGCAGATTCCCTATGCTATGTAAGGTTTGTAGGACACAGCAGTGTCTGGCTTCTCAAGCTTGTTCCTCCAAACCGCACATTGGATTGCTAAATTGACAGAAGTATGCTGCACTTAGTATTTCATTATGACAGCTCATCTTTCAGTAAAATACATTTGTTCTGTTAAATGTCAAGGCGTCTTATGAATATAAGTGGAACATCATACTCCCAAACACCTCCCACGTGAAATACTGGCCATTGAAAGAACAGGACTGAACTGGACAGGTTAGCAATATGGTATTTTCCTGATGCATCCATCAATATTTAATCACAATTTCTCCCTTGTGGATATTATTGCTGGCAACATTCTTGTTCCATTAACATCACGCCACTACTGAGAAAGCTGGCAAAGCCATCGAATGCTCAAGCCTCTTGATGAAGCTGCATATTTGAACTGGATCTCTGCTCTCTGGAATTAATGTTCCCCAGGACAACTATTGCCAGCGAAGCATTGAATTGCCACAGCTATCTCCAATATTAATTTTATAATAATGCATCAACCAGCCAACTGTTAGCTGCAAGTGGGCTTAATTTTAATGGGTTAAGCTCTATTTTAATGGGTTAGCCTCTTTTTGGCCCTGCTAATTCCTTCAGCATGTCTTCCAAATGCCAGATTCTATATGACTCCTTACAAATGACCAAGGTTCCTTCAACAACACCTCCCTAGTTTAGTATCCTCGATACCGAAAGGGATGAGAAACACCATCACCTCGGAGTTTCCAGGCAAGTCACATGCCCATCCTGATCTTCCATGTAACATTTCAAAAGAATGAACATGCATTTATATATCACCTTGCACAACTTCAGGGGATTCTAAATACTTTTACAACCAATTAGGCACTTTTCAAAGTGTAGTCACTGTTGTAACATAGGAAACATGGACACTGACTTGTACACAGCACAATCCCACAACCAGTGGCCAGGTAGTCTAATTTTATGTATTTTGAACTTGCACAATAACTGAAAATAGTTACAGAAATACCCTGATCACAGAAAGGAACTGATAGAAGGAAGACAAAGAACGCTGTACCTGTCAAGGTCTCTCTGTATGTCAGAGACCATGCAATGGAAGTGCGGTATTGAACATACAGATCTCAGTCCCCTATTCATCTACAGAGTTGCTGGGAATTGAGCAATGACTGATCCTTTTACAAAGGAAAGAAAGACTTACATTTGTTATCTCTTTCCTAACCTCAGGACATTAAAAAGCACATTTAAAGGCATGAAATCTTTCCCACGTGTTGTAACGTAGAAAATGTGGCAGATCATTTGCATAAGGTTCAGTGTTCTCAATGTTTTTGGTTGGATGTTGAAATATTGTTGCCATTATTGCTCTGAGTATAACTAGAGCATGATTTATATGGCAGGATTTCCCACTGACAGTTAATGTGCACAGGTGACTGGCAGCTAAATCCTGGTTACAGTGGTTTGGAAACTGACATGAAGAACAATTCAGTGGTGAATTTCTTTTTGCTTTTTGGTAACTTGGCAGGTTTAAGCTGTGCATGAAACTGGAAGTGAATGGAAGGCTTGTTTCCAATGGAGCCATATACCCACAATGTGCCCAATTGCAGGTATCACAATTTATGTTGTCGCAGCCCTCACCAGGACGATGCCGGGGTGAAGGAGTTCAGATATGTGGAAAGACTGGAGAAGCTTGACAGAGTAGATGCTGCGAAGACATTTCCACCTCCACGTAGTCAGGCGTAATTAAACTTAAGCGACACAATTTCAGAATAAGACATTTGGACTAGACATGTGGAGGGATTTCTTCTCTCGGATGGTTGCCAGTCTTTGGAACTCTCTTACATAGAGAATAGTGGAGCTTAGGTCATTAAATATATTTGAGGTTGAATTAAACAGACTTTTTATTTACAAGGGAATCAATGGTTATGGAGGGGAAGACAAGGAACTGGGGTTAAGGCCATGATCAGATCAACTACAATGTTATTATTGAAGGCACAGATGGATTGAGAGACTAAATGACCTACAGCTAGGATTGTTCTCCATAGACCAGAGAAGGTCAAAGGAAGATTTAACAGAGCTGTTGAAAGTAATGAAGGGTTTTAACAAGCAAATCCTCCAAGTGGGTCATTCAGCAAACACCAAAGATTTAAAATAATTGACAAAATAGCTAGAGGGGAAATCAGGGTTTCTTTTTAATCTAGAGGTTTGTTAAGAGTTAGGATGAACTGCCTGAAAAGGAAGATGGAGTGGGATTCCATAGGGAATACAAAAAGCAAATGAACATGAACTGGAAGAGGGTTAATTTGTTGGGTTGTGTGCAAAGAGCAACAGATTGGGTGTAATTGGATAGCACTTTCAAAGAGCTGGCTCTGGCAAGATGAACTAAATGACCAAATGCTCCATCATTTTGTGATTCCATCGTTGTCAATCTTGGTCAACATGATTCTTTCACTAGTATGGAAGTTCTGTACAGCACTATCACAATTATCAAAAGGAAAGCCATTGCTGCTGGACAATTTCCCTTAGCTCTTTCAAGACAATACCAGTCAGAGATTTTATCTTGACAGACTCATACAGAAAATATTATATTTCTCTTGTTGGTGCTTCTGTGATTAGTTTCAAATGCTATTGGCTACATTCCCTTTATAAATTGTTGGTACAGGATGCTCACTAATTGAAGTAGAGAGCTCAGTGACAGAGGATTACATGTGCTGTCAAGTTCTGCTATTGGTTTAACTTCAGTAATCAGTACCAGGAACAGTCTCAGATGTGAAAGCTTGGGAGGAAAAAAAATGCTTTCTGGAGAGAAATCTGTTTGTTTGCTTTATCAGACCCGCCTGAAATGCATATCCAATACCTAATTTGGTACAGAGAAAGAATTACAATTGTTCTAATCAACTTATGTTGACATGTTATGACACACCTCTGAGGCCAATGGGATTTGAACCCAGACCTTCTGATTAGAAACAGGGACACGACCACTGTACCACAATGGAAATAAATAGTTGCCTCTTTCAAGGTCGAAAAATGTGTTGCTGGGAAAGCACAGCCGTTCAGGCAGCATCCGAGGAGCAGGAGGATCGACGTTTCGAGCATAAGATCTACATCAGGGGTGAGGCTTGTAGCCCAAGGGGGCTGAGAGAGAAATGTGAGGGGTGTAGGTCTGGGGGGAAGGTAGCTTGGAATGTGATAGGTAGATAGAGGTGGAGGGGGGGGCTGGTGATTGGTT
>NC_057711.1:115253952-115370459 GCF_004010195.1 Chiloscyllium plagiosum | reverse complement strand
CTTCGGCGGGTCGGTGTGGACTTGTTGGGCCGAAGGGCCTGTTTCCACACTGTAATGTAATCTAATCTAATCTAAAAAAAACATGACCTCCCAACCCCTGTACTCAACACTCTGACCAATAAAGAAAAGCATACCAAATGCCTTCTTCACAATCCTATCTACCTGTGACTCCACTTTCAAGGAGCTATGAACCTGCACTCCAAGACCTCTTTGTTCAGCAACACTCCCTAGACCTTACCATTTAGTGTATAAATCCTGCTAAGATTTGCTTTCTCACATTCATCTAAATTAAACTCCATCTGCCACTTCGCAGCTCATTGGCCCATCTGGTCCAGATCCTGTTGTATTCTGAGGTAACCTTCTTCGCTGTCCACTACACCTCCAATTTTGTTGTCATCTGCATAGTTACTGACTATACCTCTTATGCTCACATCCAAATCATTTATGTAAATGATGAAAAGTAGAGGACCCAGCACGGATCCTTGTGGCATTCCATTGGTCACAGGCCTCCAGTCTGAAAAACAACTCTCCACCACCACCCTCTGTCTTCTACTTTGAGCCAGTTTTGTATCCAAATGGCTGTACAGTTACTGGGCAAGTGAGTTCCAGACACACAGGTATTGCTTAATTGGGACCGTCAATTTCCAATGCAATTTCCTCAGAATCTGCTGCACCAGATTGTTTTTAGATTCCATACAGTGTGGAAACAGGCCATTTGGCCCAAGAAGTCCACACCGACCCTCCAAAACATAACCCACCCAGACCTCTTTCCCTCTGAATAATGCACCTAACATGATGGGTAATTTAGCATGATCAATTCACCAGTACAGGTTTGGATTGTGGGAGGAAACCAGAGTACCTGGAAGAAACCCACACAGACATGGAGAGAATGTGCAAACTCCACACAGATAGTTGCCTGAGGCTGGAATCGAACCAGGGCCCCTGACGCTGTTAGGCAGCAGTACTAACCACTGAGCCACCATGCCACTCGAAGGTTCGGAAGGGTCTTAATGGGCATCTCCCATCAATGCTGCAGAAACAGCTTTCTGGCAATCAGAAAATCCAGGCCATTGAGTTTTGTGGTCTCTAATGTGCTATTTGAAAGAATGGTGCAAACACATTCAAAGGTATATTTTTTTTTAAATTGGATTAATGCCAGAAAGAAAAAAATAATTGTACAGCAATGTGGAAAGACCAGGGTGACAAAGTTCATTGGACAGTCTTTTCACAAGCACGTTGGGCCAAACAATCTTGTTCAATGCTGTATCATTCTACATTCCAATGAATTATAAATATTTTGTCATTGGTCATTTGCTGAGCTTTAAGCAGCTGTTTGAATTGGAGTAGACAGAGTATTATCCATTTGCTTCAATAAATTCTGCTTTTATTCAATTAAACACGTAATATTCCCTGAAATGCTGTACAATATGTATGGTAAGACTATCTCCCTGGTTAGATTGTTTATACAACCAGTTATAAATTACATGTGAAGTTGCTAAATGACCTTATCAGATGAAAGGTTTTGACAGATTAAATTAGGAGATTTTTGTTTTCCCCTCTAGCATGTGGATCAATAATCAGGGGAAACATATTTACTGAAAAATTTGCAAATGACCCAGAACTGACAAGTGCAGAATTTATTTTGTGCCTGATCTGGAATTAAGTGTCTGAAAGGACAGAGGGAGCACATTCAATAGTAACTTTCAAAAGGGCATTGGATATAAACTTAGAAAAGCACAGTTAATAAGGCTATAGGTGAAGGTCAGAAGAGAGTAGCACTACACTCTATGGCAGGCTTGTTCATCAGTAAGCATATCAGCAGCAAAGACAAGAGAGAAACAGCCTTTAATGTGAGGAGCAGCAAGCTGTGTGCATGTCCCTATCTCATTCATCCTGAGGCGTGGACATCAGGAGTGGCTGGAAGGGTAGAAGAGCTGGATGGATGAAGGGGTAAGACTGTGAGTTAGTGACCAGCTTGGCAGACAGCACTGTGCATCTGTGAACAGTTTGGGGACAAGTTTGTCGGTTGACAAATGGGGTCAGGAATGAGGCTGCAATTCAGGAGTGGGCTGGGAGTGGATGGTTATCTCTTGTTCTCATACAAGCTTTAGCCCCCAGAGGACAGCAGTCAAAATGGTGGAGCTGCTGTCCAAGCCCACGATTGATTGGGTCCAAGTGACAGCACATGCATGAGAGGGCAAGTGAGAGTCCGCATTTGAGGGAAAGCGTGTGTGTATCGATGTATCTACGTGATTGTGTGGGAGATGGCTTATTTACTTACTGATGAATTGATTCGGAACTCTTAAGAAAATCACATTTACTGTTTTGCCAAACTCAGAACATTATGATTTGGAGAGCAGAATACTCTCAACTGAGCCACAGTTTAAAAAGCCAGCAAAGATATACAGAGTAGCCGTGATTATCCGAGTGCCTTGGGCGGGGAGTATTTTGTTTGGATAATCGAATGTTCGGATAATCGAATGCTGGATAACACAGTTAAGCCAAGCATCGGGATCTTTATCTGTAACCAAGGGATCTGTATCATACCTTACAACCAATTACTTGAGTAAAAGTCTGTGAAAGTTGACCCCCTATTTTTGGCCAAAAGATCTGGAATTTTCCATTTATCTCATGTAAAAGTCAACCCTGGTTCTTCACAGGTAACAGATCAACATTTGTGAGTTAAGGTATTATCCTGTACATAAATGTTACAATGAGGAAATTACATTTTTTCGTGCTATTATGTGTTTTGATGTGCAATTCACACCAACATTAGGCTATGGATTTCTTAAGTTCATTATTGAACATGCAGTATAATCAAAATTAATAGTGTTATTCAAAGTTTATCATACCATCATTTCTTTGATAGGCCTATATGCATTTACTTCACTATAAATACTGTGCAGTTGTTGACGATTTCTCATGGTTACAATGGTAAGACTGCATGAGGATCAAGTGTCTGATCACCTTTTTATCAGAAGTAAAAGCTTAAAATGTCAATTTGAAAAACTAAAACAACAGTAGACGAGAAAAAATGGAGGGAAATGGACGAATTTGGTGCAAAAGTTTAAGATGCATCAGGTCAGAGTCAGGTGACAACCTCCCTTTGTGTGTCAGCTCAGTTCCCTTATAGCACTGGTGGAATTGTCATAATATTTTTTCTTTATTCGTTTAGAGATCAATTGGGCTTCTGCTAATAGAATCATACAGTCATAGAGATGTCCAGCATGGAAACAGACCCTTCGGTCCAACCTGTCCATGCCGACCAGATATCCCAACCCAATCTTTAATGCTACAGTATTTTGGACTGTAGCGTGAATTCCAGCCCCTCAAAAATAGTATCCATGGAATAGTCGATCCCATAAACTTAACCTTGAAATAAGTCTGAAAAATTTGACTTTTACTTGAGTATATACGGTAATTGTTTTTCAAAGAGTAGTGACTGTTGTAATGTAGGACACACAATGACCAATTTACACATAGCAAGCTCTCAGTTAAGCAGCAACCTGGCAATATTGAGGTAATCTATTTTAGTGAGAATATGCGGGGTATCAATTTAGCACCTTGGAGTTCACAGCTCCCTCAGTTCTTGGCTGGGACTTAGGGCCCAGACTTTGTCCTTGGAGTGGAACTTCAACTCACTAATTTGTGACTCACAGATAAGTATGTGGTTCCCTGAGCCAGAGCTGCATCCATATGAATGTTTTGTTAAAATTCCTAATCAAATTTCACATATTCTTCTTGGATTTCTTCATTGAGGAGCAAAAACCAATTAAAGAGTTAGATTGGCAGAACATAAAACTGAAAGGCAAAGGAATAAATAAAGACTCAATCTCTAAACTTTGCACTCAGTCACTAGAAGGGCACAGGAATCTCACTAATCTAAATGACTGCTCATGAGTGAACTAAATTGAACAGTAAGTTCTGGAGATTCATAATGATAATTCATCTCTTCATCCCCTGAACTAACAGGATAATTTGTATAGCCAGCACCATGAACATACTGTTAGTTTTCCAGCCAGATCAGCCCAATACACTCATCAGGCAATAGGAAGTGCTTTGTTGTCCCAATGGCTTTTAACCACGATATTCTGTAAATTAAAATGCTGAGCATTACTGAAAGATATGCGCTTTGCTTCTCTCACTAAGGAGCTACTGTTGTAGGATAAAGTGCATTGTTTGAGATGTTACTGTATTCTGACTGCATTTTCATATTTATCATCAAACAGACAGTGAAAAGGTTTTCTAGCTTTGCTGAAGCTCAGTCAGTCCAACACTTCCCTTGCTCAAAGGACCATCTTTAAATTATAAAGTAGTTATGCTGAATGCAGAGCACAGAAACCCATCATCTAGTCTACGCTCCACTTTGGCCTGTTCCTATGGTTTGCCATCTCACCCTATCTGTTGCCTCACCTTCCCTATCTTTGTGAGCTTTTCTAAACCTTCACTCTCTCAGATCTCTGTGCTCCTCTAATGCTGGTCCTTTGTGTATTCCCCATCTTAGTTGCCTTCACTTAATGCCTTTAGTACATTGCTCCTAAATTCTGGAATCCTTTAACTGTATAGTGCCATTTGTTGTACTCATTGTTTGTCCTTGATCTTAGTAGCCTATCTGGCTAATTCAGAGGGCTGTTAAGAGACCACCATATCGTTGTGTCTGGGGTCAGGTAGGCAAGATCAAACAGTGACAGCAGATTTCCTTCCAGAAGAATCTTTGAGAACCAGATTGATATTTACAATCACTTCAAATCTACCAGCTGCCATGGTAGGATTTGAACTCATCTTCCCAGAACATTAGCCTGACTTTATAGATTACTAGCCCGGTAACCATAAGGGTGATGGTGGAGGGTTTCTTTTTGGACCGGAAGCTTGTGACCAATGGTATGCGGCAAGGATACGTGTTGCATCCATTGCTTTTTGTCATTTATATAAATGATTTGGATGTAAATATAGGATTTATGATTTACAGTTAGTAAGTTTGCAGATGACACCAAAATTAGTGGACAGCCAAGAAGGTTACCACAGAGTACAATGGCAGGACCTTGATCAGTTGGGCCAAGGAATGGCACATGGAGTTTAATTTAGATAAATGTGAGGTGCTGCAGTTTGGAAAGGCTAAGCAGGGCAGGACTTATACGCTTAATGGTAAGGTCCTGGGAGTGTCTTGAACAAAAAGACCTTGGAGTGCAGGTTTACAGTTCCTTGTAAACAAGGTAGTGAAAAAGGCATTTGGTATGCTTGCCTTCGTCCGTCACTGCATTGAGAATAGGAGTTGGAGAATCATGCTGCAGCTGTACTGGACGTTTGTTATGTCACTTTTAGAATATTGCATTCAGTTGTGGTTTCTATGCTATAGGAAGGATGTTGTGAAACTTGCAAGGGTTCAGACAACTTTTACAAGAATGCTGGAGGGTTTGAGCTATAGGAAGAGGCTGGGGCCATTTTCCCTGGAGTATCAGAGAAGTTGAGGGGTGACCTTATAGAAATTATAAAATCATGAGGGGCATGAATCTGGTGAATAGCCAAGGTAATTTCCCCAGAGTAGGGGAGTCTTAAACTAGATGGCATAGGTTTAATGTGAGAGGGGAAAGATTTAAAGGGACCTAAGGGACAACCTTTTCACACAGAGGGTAGTGCGTGTATGTTATGAGCTGCCAGAGGAAGTGGTGGAGGCTGGTACAATGACAACATTTAAAAGGCATCTGGATAATGAAGAAGTCCTGCTCCCAAGAGAGTTGACCAAGCACTTGCAGTCCAATCAGCTGCAGACCTTAATAAAGGGCATTGGAGAACTTCAAATAGTCCCACAAAGACGACTGCATGGAACCCAGACTCATAGATTCTGGCTATGGGACAGGGGTGTAGAGTTGAGTGTTGGAGGCCAGGAAGTTAGGCACAATGTATCATTTAGATGGGGAGCAGCAGTATCCCAGACACGCATATGATACCTTCCACAAAAGGAGGTACCCCTCCCCTCCAACCCACTTTCATTCCAGATTTTTCAACTATTGCTGTTCACTGACTTCCACCACAAACCATATTGTGGTGTGGGCAACATATTATTTGGGTCAGTTGGCTTGTTAACAATTTAACTGCCCCCTTAATGAGCTTTTTATAAATGGTAGGCACCAGCCTAGCTTCCACATTATGGAAAATTGGTGTTGACCTTGTTTGCCATCTGATGTCATCACACCACACTTCATGCATTCTGGGACGGCATTCACGTCTTCGGCACATAAATCCACTTTCATAAATCCACATCCACTATCCAGCTTTCCTTTTGATGCATCTACGCTATTCACCTCAACCACTCCTTTCTCACCACCCAATGGATAAAGGTTTTCCTGAATCTCCTATTAGATTTATCAGTGACTATCTCATATTAATGGTCTCTGATTTTCAATAAGTGGTAATATCGTCTCCATGTCAACCTATCAAACACTTGAAAGCCCATTAACAAAACAAACCCCTCAATTGGTTGTGATGGATTGTTGACTACTTCATGCAGCTTTTCCTCTTCTCTCAATTTCTAAACCACTGATTTGACACATACACTCAATTGCCAATCATCATATTCCTTGACATTTTAACAGGCGTATCCTGAAGCTGTTGTGACAGTTAAATTAGAGCTTCTCATAGATGGCATTTTTCCAGGAACCAAAACTCCCTGATTTATTTAATAGAATAAAAGGGCAACCATTCTCTCTGGAATGTTTGCAGACACTCAGCTGTGTGGACCAAGTACAAGAAACACTCCATCTCCGTAATTTTCTTCAGCTCTCCCATGTTCCAAGATCTCCCCAATCCTAAACTTCAAGGCTCCTGAGCATCCCAGATTAATTCCTGCACCCCACTACTCTCAGCCTCCAAAAATCCCTCCCTAAGTGTCTACAATATAAATTTCCTAGGTTTAGATTTTAAGATTTACTTTACTCGCTACATGCATTTTGCTAGTCTAACAATGCCAAAGTGCCATTTTATGAATAATACAATACAAATTTTGATTTTGCTTCACTTAACAAGCTCAAAATATTGACACGCTAAATTATGAGTAGTGGGTAGCAATGTACAATTAGAAAGAAAATTAGAAAATTATACTGTAATTTTGGAACAGTGATTGCTGATATTAATGAATAAATTCTGGGTTTAATCTTTTTTTCTTCTAATGTACTTATATTAACTGTCAGTGTTTTAAAACCTCTGTGAGAAACAGACTTTGGGAATGTCGAAAACAAGACTTATCCAGAATCTGATTTAGCTAAATATGTCTTTGGATCTTAAAGCCACAGATGTATAATTGAATTGAGGTCTATCGCACTTAGAGATAAAACAGCCAGTTTAAAATTGCCCAGTGATCCTATGTGTAAGGCAATTTATGGATAGGCATTTTCTAATCAATCTGTTCATAAATGCTATGATATACCTCTGGAGTAGGTAGGACTTCAAATGGGCTTCCTGGCTCAAATTTACAGAGTTAGAAAAGGCCTACTAAATTATTGCATCATCATTTTATCAACAAATTGAGTTTTGACAACAGCTTTTAAATAAGGTGTGTTGATTCTAAAGGGTCTATAAAAAAATTCTGTTCTGTGTATCACGTTTTTGAGTACTCAGAGTATGCCAAGGGCTGTAGAAATATGGCAGAGCCTCAGATTGGGTATTTGGTTGATCTAGAAGTAGTGACAGTTAATCAGGGGCTGCATGCCCAGGTTGTAGCAGTTTTCAGGGACAGTTAATCTGGGACTTCTGTCTACATTGACAACTTGAGGTGATCTCCAGCCTCATATATGATGGGAAGAACAGTTAGCTCTGAAGTCGTCCAGACGCAAAACATTAGCTTTCTCTATCTCCACAGATGCTGTCTGATCCGGTGTGATTTCCAGCATTTTTTGTTTTCAGTACAGATTCCAACATCTGCAGTAATTTGCTCACACAACAGCCTGCAGTCAGTTCAGTGAGATGCAATGGGAGAATGCTGCTCCTCCTTAGATAATTTTCTAGGATCTTTAGCATCCACAATAACTACCAGTGAAAACAGACAATAACCTTCCAGAAGCAGTATTTCTGGCAATGCTGCACTGTCTTCATATGCACAAGAATATTGTCAAGATTATGTGTACAAATCACTGAAGATTGAACTCCATGCCTTCTGATGCATAAACAACGCAGGTTTAAAGTACAGCACTTCATGTTCCACATAGCCACTTCACAGCCTTCTGGATTTAACACTGAGTTCAACAATTTCTGACCATGAACTCTGTTAACAATTATATACATACCCAAAGTTGGCACAAAAAATGGATCAAAATCTTCATGTTTTGCTTTTAGACATCAGCTTATTACTCTGCGATTAACATTTGCTGAACTAATTATACAGACAGACACACAGTTAAATTACTAGCACTCAAAATAAATGAGTGAATTTTGATGACATGCAGTTTCCTTCAGGCAAAATTGAAGCAAGGGACCAATGTCTCTAATGATGTTTTTGATTTTTAATCTATCTCAACCTGTACTCTAACCCTTGGCTTCCCTCTGTTCTTCCTCCTGCCTCCCCTTTCAACAATACCAACCTCCCTCCCTTCGGTTCCAAAGAACACTTGACTCCAAATGTTGACCTTCTTTTTCTTTCCACAAGATGCTGCAAGACTTTCTGGATTTTCACACAATTTTCTGATTTAAATACAATCTGAGCCCAACTGCCACTCACATGAATTTTAAAAACTATGTGACATAAGAAATAGATGCAGGGATATGTCACACAGTCCCCCAAACATACTCTGTAGAGCAGAGAGAAATAACGCTGAAAATGTGTTGCTGGAAAAGCGCAGCAGGTCAGGGAGCATCCAGGGAACAGGAGAATCGACGTTTCGGGCATAAGCCCTTCCTGAAGAAGGGCTTATGCCCGAAACGTCGATTCTCCTGTTCCTGGATCCTGCCTGACCTGCTGCGCTTTTCCAGCAACACATTTTCAGCTCTGATCTCCAGCATCTGCAGACCTCACTTTCTCCTCCAGAGAGAAATAACGTCAGGGCAGTTGAAGCAAAATGTTGTGCTTTTTAACAAACAAATTGTTTGCAGGAGTAAGAATGATCCAGGATACGAGTGTCCCAAAAACATTTATCTGAGAATCCTCTCTACATCATCTTAGAGAATGTGTTCACACATTTATTTTGAACAGTTTAACACATTTACTGAAACAGGCAAGCACGGAAATGTAAATGATGCATTACGAACTTGTAACCCACAGTATAATTTCAGCACCTTTGTGTTTGTGCTTTTCTCACACTATCATTCCAAATGTTGAAATCTGGTGTTTTTCTATTCCTCTTTCTCACCCACCCTTGGCTCACTACAACACACAACAGATATACAAAATAAAGCAACATTTCAAATTTAAAATGATCATCCATGTGATCAAATGCTGCCATGGCATCCAACTCCTCCCTATTTCTGTAACCTCCTGAGATCTCTGTGGTTCTCCAATTCTGGTCTCCACTGAGTGACATCTTTGGTGCACAAGCCTTCAACTGCTTCTGTAATTGCTTCTCTTAATCTCGATGTGTGTCTCTATTTCTTTAAAATATTTCTTAATAACTATCCAATTGAACAAGCCTTTAGTCACCTGACTCAATATCCCCTTTTGAATTTAATAATATCCACAACATTCTGCTCAGAACTAAATATCCACATTGCAATATTTAATAATAATTAAACTTTTTGACAACATCTATGATACAAATTTCATGTCTAAGTTTAGATAAGATGATGGAGTTTGTTAAACTGCTCAAATGTTATTTTGCAACATTGAATTCGACACAGGTATTTGCTGAAATATACTTTCTGACTCAAGTTATGGTGTAGTTTGGCTCTCAGCCCAGAATATTCCAGTAAAGTATCTCGGAATATGAAATACTACAGCTGAAAAAAGAACACGCAGTACAACAAACCATTTCTTCTGAAGAGTGATCCAATTAGTCTCACCCCTTCATCTCTTTCCAAATCCTGGAATTCTTATCTGTCTTGAGTTTTTGTCCAAATTTTTGGAAGTTACTGTTCAAGCTGTATCCATCTCCCAATGGACATAGCATCCCAAAGCTCAAAGATCAGTTGTCTAAATAAAAATTCTCATGATGCTGCCTCTAGTTCTTCTGCCAATTGTCTTAAGATTTGCGCCCCTATCAACCCTCAGGGTTTGGAAACAGATGTTCTTTTTTGCTGTCTCTAAACCGTGCACAATTTTGAACACATCTCTTTACTGCTAGGCAATGTTCCAAGTATTAGGCATATATCAACTTCTCTTCTTGTAAAATGTCATTGCATTTGGGTCAAAGCCCTTTCACTTGTCAAGCTGTTCTGATATCAAAATTGGGGAATTGAGTCACAATTGTAACCTTTGGTTCATTGTAACCCAATATAAACTGTATAGGAACATGGGTGCAATGAACTTTAATAATTGAGTTGAATTATAAAGCAGTGGGAAGCTGTATCAGACTTTTATAGCTAGAGGAAAGTCAGTCATTCACAAATGGTTCTTGAAACATTAAATGCATACTCAGAAGCACTGATCAACATGGTAATCAGACGGAGGCATTTATAACATACTCTTCATCAAAATCAACACTTAACATCAGCAGTTCCTCCACTTTGAGCTTAATAATGTATAGGCACCATTCCACCCACAATACAGCCAAGGCAAACATTGCTGCACTTCAACTGATCAAAGAATAGCAAGATTTTCCATAGGTATTTTAAAAAGGAAAAGTGTAAGTAAAATGAATGCTGGTCCTTGAGAGAGTGAAAATGGGGAATTGATAGGAGGTAATAAGGAAATGGCAGATGACAAGAACAAATATTTTACTCTGTCCTCGGATGCTGCCTGAATTGCTGTGCTCTTCCAGCACCACTGATCCAGAATCTGGTTTCCAGCATCTGCAGTCATTGTTTTTACCTCTTAAATATTTTACTCTGTCTTATCTAGGGAAGATTTAAGAAAAACTTTAACCAACAGTTATAAATCAGGTGCTGGAAGGATAGGGAAACTTAGAAAAGTTAAAATCACTAGGGAGTGCTATTGAGAAAACAGATGGAACTGTGGACTGATGCATCGCTAGATTCATCCTAAGGCAGTAAAAGAGCTGACTAATGAGGTGGTAGGTACATTTGTGTTAAAATCCAAAAATTCTCTAGATTCAGGAAAGCTTCCATCAGACTGGTAAGAAGATAATATAATCCCTTTATTGAAGAAGGGAAGGAGGCAGAAAACTGAAATTGTAAGCCAGTTAGTTTGAGGTCTGTTGTGGAGGGAAAGTGTACTGAGCAAACTATTGGGATTGAAGGCAGACAAGTCCCAAGGTCGGATGGCCTGCATCCTAGGGTGTTAAAGTTAGTGTAAGCAGGGATGATGGATCCATTGGTTATAATATTTGAAAATCCCTGGATGTGGGAAAGGTTCCAGTGGATTGAAAAATGCTAATATAACATGCTTACCAAAAAGCAAGGAAGGCAGAAAGGATGAAGCTTCACAGTAAGTTTAACATGTGACTTTGGGAAACTGTTAGAATCCATTGGTAAAATAAAGTAATAACAGGACATTTGGAAAGTCAAAATGCAATCCATCAGAGTCAGCATGGTTTTATGAAGGGAAAATCATGTTTGACAAATTTTCTGGAGCTCTTTCAAGTTGCAATAAGCAAAGTAGATAGTGGGGATTCTGGAGATGTAGTATATCTGGACTTCTAGAACATATTTGAATAGTTGCCAAACAAAAAGTTAATACACAAGGCAAGACCACATTTTCTTTATATTATTTTTAGGATCTAATGTTCTCTTTTAGCATTTTAGTGCCCTTCTGTTTGTCCCTTAATTGAATACATTTTCTATTCCCAGATTTTCTATTTCTGCATGGATTCCATACAATCATTTCCCTAACCAAATATGTGAGGTAAACATCAGAACAGCTGCTTCTTGGATTTTTGGTACCTGATGCTCATCTAACTAAGTTTTAAGAGTTAAGGGAATACTATTTTGGAATTCATCCCTAATCATGATTTCCCTCAAATTCTCAAGATTTTTCTCTAACCTCAGTCATTAAAACCATTGCATTAAAATCAAAATCATAGCATTTCTTTTTCTGTTGCAAATTCTACATACATCTTATAGTACTAAATTTAAATTGATAAGCTTCATGGACCAGCTCATAAGCATCCAGTACTACCTTCTTAAAATCTTCATAGTCTTCTGACAATCTGGTGTGCACATTCATAGCTGTACTTATCAATACGCTCTGTAATATTAAGGTCCAAGCATCCTTTAACCACTTGAACTTCACAGCTGTCAAATGAGGTGAAATATCTTTCAACTCCATCCTCTGTACATTTAGGCACAGATTACAAGTTAAATTTACTCTGCAAGTGGAATCAGAATCATCCTCTTAACTACAAACTCTTTCTTTCTTTACTCTAAGCTGTTCTTCAGCCAAGTTATATTGTCCTAGTTCTCGGTCTTTGAAGGTCATGCATTTAAATTAAATTTCCCCCTCCATTGTTCTTTCATTTCTTCCTCCTCTCTCACCAGCTCAAGCTTTCTTATTTCTATCTCTCTTTTCAATTCTCTTTTTATCCGCTACCCTTTCCATTGTTCTTGTATTTATCTATCTCTTCACTTTCTATTTCTGTTTGTTTTTCATTTATCTTCTTATTTTTCTCTTTTTCTTTAAATTTAAGCTTTTTTTTCATTTCTAACTGAATATTTGCTATTTCTAGTAGTGATACATCAATTTCAGCCTTCCCTCCTTTTAACACTAAATATTGAGTAATTACTTTAAGCATCTCATTCTTAAAAGAACTTGCTTTTATTTTCAACCTATTTGCTAACTCCCTCGGTTCAACCTTAGTAAAAGATTTCAAATTGTCCACTGTTACATTTTCCATACCCAAAAATTTTGGAGTGACAGTCAAAGCCAGTGAAATTCCAACCTATGTAATAAATTCACAATAACACCTATTTCTGATCTCGCAAAGAGGCACTCAGTTAGTTATGATCCTAGCTGACGGTAATACGAGATAAATCACACCCCAGAGACGTAGCTTGATAACTTAGTTTTAATTTTTGTTTACTGTCAATGTCAGTCACTGAACGTATTCACAAAAGACCAGCAATGTACTTTACACAAAATAAAATCACTGTCTATATTATGTTACACAGCAACTATTTTAAACAAACTCATTGCAAGTGACTGACAAGAACCTTCAACTGTTACACCCTACAATAACCTTTACTGACATTCAAACCTCATTAGAGGGTCACCACTATTCCCATGCTTGTTCTGCACCTTTCCTTGTTCAGCTGGCTTGCTGTAAACGTGTCACTTTGCAAAGTTTCTGTGTGTTCACTTGATCCTACTTTCTTCAATTAATGTCTCTCCCCAGACATTTAAATCAGCTGCTAACTCAACTGTATGTCGTTGCTGAATTTGGGTTCCTTAACCAATTTCTTCAGTATGCTTTAGGATGGCCTCATCTTTAACACCTCCACAGATATATGCTTCTGGAATGTTTTTCTGAGCGACGTTCAGGATAAGTGATGACATAGTGGCATTATTGCTAGACTATTAATCCAAAATCTTAGCTAACATCTGGAACTCGGATTTGAATCCCACCGTGGCAGATGGTGGAAATTGAATTCAATTAAAAATATCTGGAATTAAGAATCTTCTGATGACCATGAAACCATTGTTGTTTGTTGGGAAAACTCATCTAGCTCACTAATCCTCACCAGTCTGGTCTATGTGTGATTCTAGATCCACAGCTATGTGGTTGACTCTTAATTGTCCCCTGAAAACCTCAGCAAGCCACTCGGTTGTATCAATCACTACGAAGTCTCAACAAAGAAGTGAAAATGGATAGATCATCTGGCATTGACCTAGGCATTGGCAAAGACAACAGCATTGGCAAAGACAACTTGTTGACCTTGCAAAGTCCTCCTTACCAACAACAGGGGGCTAGTGTTAAAATTTGGAGAGCTCTCTCACAGATTAGTCAAGCAACAGCCTGACATAATTATAATCACAGAATCAAACCTGACAGACATTGTCCCAGATACCATCATCACTCAATATTTCCTGTCCCACTGGTAGGACAGACCCAGCTGAGACATCACTCAGTATTTCCTGTCCCACTGGTAGGACAGACCCAGCTGAGGCGGTAGCCTTTTTCCGATTGTGGGTGGCACGGTGGCACAGTGGTTAGCACTGCTGCCTCACAGCTCCAGAGACCTGGGTTCAGTAATCTAATCTAATCTAATCTAATCACAATGGCATACAGTCACGAGGTAGTCGCTCTGGAAGTCATCAACATTGATTCAGACCTCACCTTGTGTCATGGCTTCAGGTAAAACAAACTTCCTGCTGATTATCATGTATTGTACTCCCTCAGCTGATGAATCATAGAATCAAAAAGAGGCCATTCAGCTCATTCAGTGTCTTATGCTTTATGCATCTGGGGTTCATTCAGTCAGTGCTCCTCCATGTTGAACAACACCTGGAGGAAGCACTGAGAGTGGCAAGGCCGCAAAATGTACTCTGGGTGGGGGACTTCAATGTCTATCACAAAGAGTGGCTCAGTAGCAGCACTACTGATTGAGCTGGTCAGGTCCTAAAGGACATAGCTGCTAAACCAGATCTGCAGAGGCTGGTGAGGGAACCAACAAAAGAGAAACACATACTTGACCTCATCCTCACTAATTTTCCGGCTGCAGGTGCATCTGGCCATGACACTATCAGCAAGAGAATGACCACCACATGGTCATTGTGGAGATGAAGGCCCACTTTCACATTGAGAATACACTCCACCATGTTGTTTGGCACTATCACCGTACTAGCTGAGACAGACTTTGAACTAATCTAGCAACTCAAGACTGGGCATTCATGAGGTGCTATGGGCCATCAACAGCAGTAGAATTGTACTCCAACACAATCTGTAACCTCATGGCCTGGCATTGCCCCCATCAAGCCAGGGGATCAACCCTAGTTCAATGGAGAGTGCAAGAAGGCATTCCAGGAGCAGCACCATGCATACCGGAAAATGAGTGTCAACCTTATGAAGCTACCAAACAGGACAACTTGTACGCTAAATAGCATAAGCAGCAAGTGATAGAGCTAAGCAATCTCACAAACAACAGTTCTAAGCTCTGTCGTCCTGCCACATCCCCCTGTGAATGGTAGTGGCTAATTAAATAGCTCACTAGAAGAGGAGGCTCCACAAATCCCCCAACCTCAATTGTGGAAAAACCCAACACATCAAGCCCAACGCTGCGGTCTTCAACCAGGAGTGGATGATCCATCTTAGCTTCCTCCAGTGATCTCCAACATTAAGATGCCAGTCTTCAGCAAATACCATTCACACAATGCGATATCAAGAAACAGTTGGAGACTCCGGATAGCGCAAAGGCTAAGGGCCCTGACAACATTTCAGCAAAACTTGAAGACTTGTGGTAGAGAACTTGTTGCTCCCCTACTCTTCCAGAGCAGTTATAACACTGGCACCTACTCAAAAATGTGCAAACTTGCCTTGGTAGATCCTGTACACAAAATCTGACTCATGAAAGAAGACCATTCAGTCCGTCATACCGTGCTGACTCTATGTCCAATGGCCCACACCCCATGTTTTATTCCCCAATGCACTGAGAGTATCTGCCCTTCAAATATTTATTCAATTTCCCTTCTGAAAGTTACAATTCCATCTGCTTCCATCACCCTTTCAGGCATCACATCCCATAGTGACACAAAACGTACAAATAAATCTCCTCATTTCCAATCTGGCATGCTTGCAAGTGTTCAATGCAATGTATAAAATCCTGTTGGGAAATGAAGTTAATGCCTCCAAACTAGTAATCCATTCAGGCATGCTGCATTTTAAAAGAAAAAGGATTGAGAATCTTTTTTTCTTCTCTCTGGCAAGTTTAAATCATCACAAGTTTAGAATTTGCTTTACTCCTGAGATGGTAATAGGATACAAGAACTTTCAGAATACTGGACACTTCGGGCAAACATGCAACATACAAAATCTCATTGCCCTTCGACTCCAGATTTCACAGCAATAAAGAAATGAGATGCTAAAATGAAACGGTCTCTGCTCTCTCAGGTAGGTGAAAAAGGTTCTACGATATTGGTTCAAAGAGGATCTGGGGAGCTCTCACTGCTTCCTGGATGTTATTCCTTAATCCATATCACTAGAAAACAGTCTATCTAATCAGCACCACATGGGACTTTGTGGAAACTTGCTGTGTCTGTTATGTTTCCTACTTTATAACAGTGTCTTCACTTAATTTCTCTTGAATTGTCATGTATTTCATTGGCTGTAAATTGCTTTACAATACATTAAGAGAGTGAATGTTGTTAAGTCACTTATATGCACTATGCATTCAGTGAATTCTGTGGTAAGTCACTCACCTCCGCTCTCCCAGACTCCTTAAAATATACCCACCACATACAAATACAAATCAGGAGTCACAGGCACTCCTACAACATTCAGAGGTCAAATCTCAAAACATTAATGATTTGGACCAACCACCTGATGAAGGAGCGTCGCTCCGAAAGCTAGTGCTTCCAATTAAACCTGTTGGACTATAACCTGGCGTTGTGTAATTTTTAACTCCAAACATTGATAGCTTTGCAGGGTCACTGTCAGTGTGTAAAGTAAATTTAAAATATTTATCTGCACACAAAATACTAGTCCTCTGATGAATATCAGTTTTGCATTCAGAAGCTTGATCACTCAATTCCTTGCATTGAATCATCCAGGACAAAGCAGCTACTTGATTGTCAACCCATCTATCATGTTGAGTATTCACCCCTTCCATTACTGATGCAGCAATGTGTCCCATCTACAAGGCGCACTGCAGCTACTCACCAAGGCTCCTTCAAAAGCACCTTCCAAATCCATGACCTCTACCATCCAGAAGGAGAAATGCAGCAGATGCATGGAAACAACAGCCCCTGCAAGCCCCTCCAGCCACACACCACTCAGAAATAAATTGGTGTTCCTTCAGTGATGCTGGGTCAGAATCCTGGAACTCCCTCCCTAACAGTACTTTCGGTGTAGTTACACATCAAGGACTGCAGTGGTTCAAGAAAACAGCTTACCACCATGTGCTCCAGAGCAACGAGGGATTGGCAATAAATGTTGGCCTAGTCAGCAACACTCAGCCTCTGAGTAAATTAGATTAGATTACTTACAGTGTGGAAACAGGCCCTTCGGCCCAACAAGTCCACACCGACCCGCCGAAGCGCAACCCACCCATACCCCTACATTTACCCCTTTTTTTAACCTAACACTATGGGCAATTTAGCATAGCCAACTCACCTGACCTGCACATCTTTGGACTGTGGGAGGAAACCGGAGCACCCGGAGGAAACCCACGCAGACACAGGGAGAATGTGCAAACTCCACACAGTCAGTCGGAGTCGGGAATTGAACCCGGGTCTCTGGCGCTGTGAGGCAGCAGTGCTAACCACTGTGCCACCGTGCCGCCCTTATTGTTAAAAGTCAACTTCTTTTTATCTTGATTTATGTATCTCAACTCTTTTCTATTGCTGTTCTGTTTGTTTTTCTTTCATTCTAGACAGTTCATTATCATTCCATGGATCAGTGAAAGTTTTAACAGTTAAAGTGTAATTAATGTATTAGCGAAGATGCCTTTCTCGAGTGGCAATATGACACACACTTATTAGAGACAAACAGCTTGATGTGATGTAACCTTTGCAGTATAGTATAGTGTTTGAGATCCTATTGGCAGCATTAAAACAACTTTGAAGAGTAATACTCGCAGCTGTCAACTGGGGTAATTATGTAATTTATATGACAGTGGATCACAGGCCAGTAACTTGAAATTTGCCAATCTGCCTGATGAACTTTATTATTCAGTTAATTAAAAAAGAACTGCATTTGCCACTAAGTGAAACAGCAACAGCAGTGTTATCAAATGCTCTCCAAACATCAGATGTGCTTCTTTTCAGTGTCATATGACTGAGTCATTAAGATTTGGCAAACGATTAAAGAACAGATTGGAAACCGAGCTTAAGCTATGGAGAGGAAATCTAAACATAACACTTCTCAAGTACTTCACAATTTAAAGGAGGACATTCAACACATTTGCAGTGCTGAATCATTCTTTGGGATGAGGGAGGTGTTCTTAAAGCACAGGCTGTTGCACCTCAATTTGTCTCTAAAATAGTAATATGTACCTATGTGCACTGAGAGGGCAGTCAGATTAGCTCAGTGATGGCACTTCTGCTCTAAATCAGAAAGTGTTACTTTCAAGACCCACTCACTGTGCGTATATCCTCAGCTAACACTTTAATATAGCACTGTGGGAGGACCGAAAGACCACAGGCCTTGTTTGTTGGAAAAGATGATAAACATAAGACTTCATATAAATTTTATGAAAAGCAGATGCATTCTAGTCGATACAGTAATCCAGGCCAAAATTCCCTGGAGTTTTGAAGAATGAGGTGAGCTAATAGAAAAATCTAAATTTGCTTAGAGGCTGTCACCCCAGAAATCAACCTTGTGAACCACTCTGGACTTCCTGCAATGCACATATATCTCTTTTTGCTATAAAGTGTGGAAGCTATGATGTGTAGCAACCAAGTCTGCAGTAGGCATTTTCAAAATGTAGCAAAACCTCCCCAGTATAGTAGTAGCATCACTAGCGAGTTTTGAGAAGATTTGCAGCTCAGTTTGAGCTTCTGGATGTAGATTTGCTCGCTGAGCTGGAAGGTTCATTTTCAGACGTTTCGTCACCATACTAGGTAACGTCTTCAGTGAGCCTCCGAATGAAGCACTGATGGTGTTGCCTGCTTTCTATTTATATGTTTGAGTTTCCTAGGATTGTTGATGTCATGATGGCATCATGGTAACCCACAAACCCACCAACACACTAGAACAGGATATTGGTTAGGCCACTGTTGGAATATTGCATGCAATTCTGGTCTCCTTCCTATCAGAAAGATGTTGTGAAACTTGAAAGGGTTCAGAAAAGATTTACAAGGATGTTGCCAGGGTTGGAGTATCTGAGCTACAGGGAGAGGCTGAACAGGCTGGGGCTGTTTTCCCTGGAGCGTCGGAGGCTGAGGGGTGACCTTATAGAGGTTTACAAAATTATGAGGGTCATGGATAGGATAAATAGACAAAGTATTTTCCCTGGGGTCAGGGAGTCCAGAACTAGAGGGCATAGGTTTAGGGTGAGAGGGGAAAGATATAAAAGAGACCTAAGAGGCAAATTTTCACTCAGAGGGTGGTACATGTATGGAATGAGCTGCCAGAGGATGTAGTGGAGATTGGTACAATTGCAACATTTAAGAGATATTTGGATGGGTATATGAATAGGAAGGGTTTGGAGGGATATGGTCCGGGTGCTGGCAGGTGGGACTAGTTTGGGTTGGGATATCTGGTCGGAATGGACGGGTTGGACTGAAGGGTCTGTTTCCATGCTGTACATCTCTATGACTCTATGAACAGCAGTTAATGAATTTGAAAGACCCTATACAGACAACAAGCAAAACTAGTGTCATTTACAAAATACCTTGCAAGGACTGCAACAAACAGTACATTGGAAAAACAGGCAGAAAACTAGCCACCAGGATACATGAACATCAACTAACCACAAAAAGACATGACACACTCTCACTAGTATCCCTACATACGGATGAGGAAGGACACCACTTCGACTGGGACAACACATCCATCCTAGGACAAGCCAAACAGAGACACGCACAAGAATTCCTAGAAACACGGCATTCCCACTGGAACTCTATCACAAACACATTGATCTGGATCCCATTTACCACCCCCTGAGAAAAAGAACAAGAAATGACATCACCACAGGAAATGATGTCCTCAAAGGAATGACATCACCAACCCTAGGAAACTCAAACATATAAATAGAAAGCGGGCTACACCACCAGTTCTTCATTTGAAGGCTCACTGAAGATGTTACCTCGTATGAGCTGAAAAATGTGTTGCTGGAAAAGTGCAGCATGTTAGACAGCATCCAAGGAGCAGGAGAATTGACGTTTCGGGCATAAGTCCTTCTTCAGGTGATGAAACGCCTGAAAATGAACCTTTCAGTCAGCAAGCAAACCTACATCCAGTAGCATAACTATTTCTGCAAAATAAGTCGATAATCAAGAAAATAAAATCACATTAGGATGCCATGGAATTGAAATAATACTACCAGGAAGATTTAATTTTAGTGATGGGCCAAATAGAACACTGAATTGGATACCTTAGACAAAACAATTCTTAAGATCCGTATTAGCTTCCAAATTAAATAATAAAGCAGAAGCTGAATAAACATTTCCAGTTTTATACACAATTAGGAGTATATCTGACTATGTCATCATGTGTTATAAGTGTAAAAGGATGATACAGATACCTTTGAAGAGGTGCTGCAATCCTTTGACAATTACCTCAACCTCAGAACTAATAAAATCATTAAAACAGAACAGTTTAACAGCTGAGTTCAGAATCCAAGGGGACCCATAGCTAATTCCATTAAATATCTCGACAGATCAGGGGAAAGGTACGATTGTGATGATTTCAAGTCAGCATTCATATGAAACAGAATTGTTGTAGGAATTGCTACTGAGATTTTGTTCGATTTCTTACAGCCCAAAGGAGACTCCAGAGATGTCTATTCAGATGATGAGTGAAACAGAAGTCTGAAAGTAACACAGAGCAATTCAAAGAGGCAAAGGTCAACCTTTGCACAGGAAATTAGTTGAATCCACTCAATTATTAAGATACAAAACCACAAACGATGCGTATAAGAAACCAAAACATCAAATAAGACAGGTTCTATGTACTAAAATTCCTTTTCAGGGCTGCAGAAGTAAAAAGACACACTTCAAAGGCATAGTGCCTGGATATTAAAAGGGAATGTTTTGTTTGTCATCTAATAGGTCACTTCCAAAATTGTTCTGAGGTAGGACCCAGACACAAAAAATCTGGAAGTCAAAGAGCTACCAACACAGACAGGCTAATGAGATAGAATGGCTTACAACAGAAGGGAAACCTGAAATATTTCTGGATGAAATAGTGATTTTGAACTGCATTTTGTCGCGCTTATATTCATGTCAATGGTCATCTCACAAATTTCAAGTTAGACATCAGTGTGAGTATCACTATATTATCAGATGCTAAGCAATGGTTAAGGAAGGACTGTCTACACAGAATGATAGTACAATTACATGGTATAGGAGGCAGAGTACTTAAGATCAATGGTCTCCTAGTAGTAATCCTCAAATATAAGGGATGCCAAGAGTAGAAAACTGATATGTACTTCATGATCAAGAATTCTCACTCTTGAATAAGAGGGTGTGTCTTGGGCAAATCTGCTTCAAATAGAAAATGGGGTTAAAGAAATTAAAGTCAAAGAAGAACTGGTCAAGGAACAATCAATAAAAGAACAATTAGCAGAACATACCATAATGCTGTCTAGGCTCATGGTGGAACCGAAACAGAAAGCGAAATCCATTCAGTTTAGTTACGTTGGCATAAGACATTTGTTTCATACTGCTGATGAGATGAGAACCTGTGACTACATTGGTTTGGCATAAATGTTTTCATTGCTATCAATACTGAAGAGAGTACAGATTTATGAGGAAACACAAGCAATGAGATAGCCAATGAGCAGTCCACATGATGTGAACTCATTGATGAATCTATAACTGATGTCAGAGTGCAACACGAATGCTGAACAAATAGTCATGATAAATGTGTCTGCAATGTTTGATATGAGGTGACTCAGAAGGGGCAAGTCCAAGCAAATTATTTGACCTGCTTATCTTCCCAGAAAGAATCGTTAGTAACTGAGACAAACATCATATCCAGGAAGGAACAATACTGAAACAGCAGAACTGAGGAAAGGAATATATTGATTTCACAAAGAATGCATTTGCTAAGGGCGAATGGGGATGTTCAAAATAATCAACAAGTTGAAATAAAGAGTCTACATAGTTCAGCACAACCCACAGGTAGATTCCGATCAAAAATCTGCTGACAAAAACTGAAGACACAGTGCACACAACATGTCAGATACCATTACAGAGAAGGAATGATGAATGCCCAACAATTTAGGGCACTTCTAAACAAAACATTGCCTGTTTCAGCAGGAAAGACATCCTTCATGAAAGAAATCCAAAAGATTAGTGTTTTTCCAATTTAAAAGGGACAGAGATACAGACTTCAGAGTGTCAGGAGGACAATACCGAATACCTACATACTGAGGAAGTCAAACAAGGTGTTTCCCCAACAGGAAACAGTGGATGAATCAGGACATACAGAATCTGCTAAAAACCAGGTGTGAGGCCTTCAGATCAGGAGACCCACTCAAATGTAAGGAATCTAAGTATGACCTTCGCAGAGCCATTAAGACAGTCAAAGACCAACACTAGAAATCCAGACAGACACCCAACCACTATGGCAAGGACTGAATGACATCACAGGTTCTAAAAAGAGACAGTGGAAGACAGCAAATGATGACACATCCCTCTAAGATTATCTCAACACCTTCTATGCTCGCTTTGAGCAGAATTTCAGCAGAGAGGTAACACCTTTTAGATTAGATTAGATTACAGTGTGGAAACAGGCCCTTCGGCCCAACAAGTCCACACTGACCCGCCGAAGCGAAACCCACCCATACCCCTACATTTACCCCTTACCTAACACTACGGGCAATTTAGTATGGCCAATTCACCTGACCCTGCACATCTTTGTGACTGGGAGGAAACCGGAGCACCCGGAGGAAACCCACGCAGACACGGGGAGAACGTGCAAACTCCACACAGTCAGTCGCCTGAGGCGGGAATTGAACCCGGGTCTCTGGCGCTGTGAAGCAGCAGTGCTAACCACTGTGCCACCGTGCCACCTATTCCGATAAATCCTTACAAACCTATCCCAATACTCACTGCATCAGAGATCAGATCAGTTTTCCTTCATGTGAATCTAAGGAAAGCGATGGAACCAGACAGAGTACCAGGCCGTGTACTCAGGGCATGCGCAGATCAACTGGCAGAGGTCTTCTTAGACATCTTCAACCTCTTCCTGCAGCAAGCTGCTGTCCCTGCCTGTTTCAAGAGGGCCAACATCATTCCTCTGCCTATGAAGGCTCATGCAGCATGTCTCAATGACTACCACCCAATGACCTCAACATCAGTGGTCATGAATCGCTTTGAAAGGCTGGTCATGACATTAATCAACTCCAGCCTCCCCACTAATCTTTACCCACTCCGATTTGCCAATCGGACCAATATATCCACATCAGATGCCATACCACTTGCCCATCACTCCTCCCTAGAACTTCTTCACACCAAGAACAGCTCTGGAAGAATCCTATTCATTGACTACAGTTCAGCCTTCAACACTATTATTCCCTTGAGACTGATTACTAAACTTAGTGATCTTGGACTGAGCCCCACTCTCTGCAACTGGATCCTCAGTTTCCTGACCCACAGGCCACAATCAGTGAAGATTGAGGACAATATTTCATTCTCACTAAAACTCAACACTGGAGCCCCCCAGTGGGGTGTACTCAGCCCTCTACTGTACTCACTGCATACCCATGACTGCATCGCCAAATATCAGACTAATGCCATTTACAAGTTTATTGACGACACCACCATGATCAGTCGAATCTCAGATGGCTACAAAACAGGCTACAGACGGGAGGTGGAAAACCTGGAAAAATGGTGCACTGAGAACAACCTAGCTCTCAACGCCGGCAAAACCAAGGAACTCATTATTGACTTTTGGCGGGATGTTACTCATGCTCCCCAACACACTAACAGCACAGAGGTGGAATGAGTGGAGAGTGTCAAGCTCCTGGGAGTGGTCATCCACAACAAGCTTTCTTGGACTCTTCATGTAGACGGACTGGTTACAAACGCCCAACAACGTCTCTTCTTACCTATTATTTACTTATCTATGCTACTTAACTCTGTGATCTGCCTGTATTACTCGCAAGAAAAAAGCTTTTCACTGTGCCTCGGTAAACGTGACAATAAATTCAATTCAATTTAGTTCAGAATCAAAGAACACAGCAAGCCAGGCATGAGGGAAGCCAAGCCCCCTGATGCTGCTGTGTTCTTCCACTGTGTTCTGCCTGTCTACTTTGAATTCCAGCATCTGCAGTTTTTTTGTCTCGAAGAGGAGAATCAAAGACAACCGTCTTCCGCCCAACAAAGTTGCAGTCTATCAAAGCTGCAGAGAACACATTATGGGGGAACAGTGAAACATCCTCAAGGTTTCTGTAACTGTTATTGATCTATTATAGTAGTTGCTAACATAGATTCACAGAATCCCTACTGTGTGTGGAGGCAGGCATTTGGCCTATCGAGTCCACGCAGCAAATCACTTAGCCCACACCTCCCTGGACACTATCGGCAATTTAGCATGGCCAAAACTGCGCATGTTTGGACTGTTGAAGGAAACCAGAGCACGCAAAGAAAAGTCACACAGGCACAGGGAGAATGTGCAAACTCCACTCAGACAGTTGGGTGGAAATGAATCCAGGTCCCTGGCGCTGTGAGGCAACAGTGCTAACGACTGAGCCACTGTGTCGCTCCAAATGTAAAAATTTACTTTGTGTTTAAGACAAGAGTGTCTCTTGGGTTGACCAGCAAGTTTTCCTCTGCCACACGAGGCCAATCAGGTCCTATATCAGGATGTAACTCTGAAGATGGACAAGGGAGATCCAGTGGATATAATGTACCTGGACTTTCAGAAAGCCTTTGATAAAGACCCACATGGGAGGTTAGTGAGCAAAATTAGGGCGCATGGTATTGGGGGCAAAGTACTGACTTGGATTGAAAATTGGTTGGCTGACAGGAAACAAAAAGTAGTGATAAACGGCTCCCTTTCGGAATGGCAGGCAGTGACCAGTGGGGTACCGCAGGGATCAGTGCTGGAACCACAGCTTTTTACAATATATATTAATGATATAGAAGATGGTATTAATAGTAACATTAGCAAATTTGCTGATGATACAAAGCTGGGTGGCAGGGTGAAATGTGAGGAGGATGTTAGGAGATTACAGGGTGACCTGGACAGGTTAGGTGAGTGGACAGATGCATGGCAGATGCAGTTTAATGTGGATAAATGTATGGTTATCCACTTTGGTGGCAAGAACAGGAAGGCAGATTACTACCTAAATGGAGTCAAGTTAGGTAAAGGGGCAGTACAAAGAGATCTGGGTGTTCTTGTACACCAGTCAATGAAGGCAAGCATGCAGGTACAGCAGGTAGTGAAGAAGGCTAATAGCATGCTGGCCTTCATAACAAGAGGAATTGAGTATAGAAGCAAAGAGGTGCAGCTGTACAGGGCCCTGGTGAGAGGGCTTGTATACCCTTGAGTTTAGAAGACTGAGAGGGGATCTGATTGAAACATATAAGATATTAAAGGATTGGACACTCTGGAGGCAGGAAACATGTACCGAACCAGAGGACACAGCTTAAAAATAAGGGGTAGGCCATTTAGATTACTCAAAGTGTGGAAACAGGCCCTTCGGCCCAACAAGTCCACACCGACGTGCAACCCACCCAGACCCATTCCCCTACACCTAATGCTACAGTCAATTTAGCATGGCCAATTCGCCGAACCTGCACATTTTTGGATTGTGGGAGGAAACCGGAGCACCCAGAGGAAACGCACGCAGACACAGGGAGAATGTGCAAACTCCACACAGTCAGTTGTGGTGGGAATTGAACCCGGGTCTCTGGCGCTGTAAGGTAGCAGTGCTAACCACTGTGCCACCGTGCCACCCACAGAGATGAGGAGAAACTTCTTCACCCATAGAGTGATGGGTGTGTGGAATGCTCTGCACCAGAAGGCAGTGGAGGCCCAGTCTCTGGATTTGTTTAAGAAAGAGTTGGATAGAGCTCTCAAGGATAGTGGAATCAAGGGTTATGGAGATAAGGCAGGAACAAGATACTGATTGAGGATGATCAACCATGATCATAATGAATGGTGGTGCAGGCTTGAGGGGCAGAATGGCCTACTCCTGCACCTATTGTCTATTGTCTATATATTCCTACACTTAAAGAAGATGATGGCAGTAAACCTACTCCGCAGTGACGTACAGACTCTGTACAGCTTCACAGCCAACCTGAATGAACCCAGGTTTAAAAGAAGTAGAAGGTGAGAGTTCATCCAGATGTTATGAATAGCAGTTTGGGCGGCACGGTGGCACAGTGGTTAGCACTGCTGCCTCACAGCGCCAGAGACCCGGGTTCAATTCCCGACTCAGGCGACTGACTGTGTGTAGTTTGCACATTCTCCCCGTGTCTGCGTAGTGTTAGGTTATATGAGTATGGGTGGGTGGCGGGTCTGTGTGGACTTGTTGGGCCGAAGGGCCTGTTTCCACACTGTAAGTAATCTAATCTAAAAAGAGCACACTCTCGACTCTTATCCCTTGCACCTGCAGTCCTCACTTTCACTCAGTTGAGACTCTTTAAACGTGGGCGGCACGGTGGCACAGTGGTTAGCACTGCTGCCTCACAGTGCCTGAGACCCGGATTCAATTCCCGCCTAACTGTGTGGAGTTTGCACGTTCTCCCCGTGTCTGCGTGGGTTTCCTCCGGGTGCTCCGGTTTCCTCCCACAGTCCAAAGATGTGCAGGTCAGGTGAATTGACCATGCTAAATTGCCCGTAATGTTAGGTAAGGGGTAAATGTAGGGGCAGGGGTGGGTTGCGCTTCGGCGGGTCGGTGTGGACTTGTTGGGCCGAAGGGCCTGTTTCCACGCTGTAATGTAATCTAATCTAATCTAATCTAATCTAATAACTGCCTGGAGAATGATAGTTTCTGTCAGTTGATCAGTGTTGACTAATGAAACCCTGTTCATATTATAAATACATACATCAGTGAGAAAAAGCTTCATTATTAATCCATAAATGAAAATCTATTGACGGCAAGCCAGAATTGAGTACGATATCAGTTAGAGTCAGAGAGTCATAGAGACGTACACCACGGAAACAGACCCTTCGGTCCAACTCGTTCATGCCAACCAGATATCCTAAATTAAACTAGTCGGATTTGCCAGCACTTAGCACATAACCCTCTAAACCCTTCCTACTCATGTACCCATTCAGTTGCCTTTTAAATGTTGTAATTGTACTATATACGCACTATCCTTTGTGTGAAAAAGTTGCCCCTTAGGTCCCTTTTAAATATTTCCCCTCTCATCCTAAACCTAAGTCCTCCAGTTCTGGACTCCCCCAACCTAGGAAAAAAGACCTTGTCTATTTACCCTATCCATGCCACTCATAATTTTATAAACACTCAGGTTCAAATGGCTGGGACACAAGTGATTTTCCTTTAGGTTATGAGTGGCCAAAATTGAAAAGGTTTTGAGAAAGGAAAAGTCGAGTTAGTGCAGTGTCTTTGTGGATAGCACTCCGAATGAAGAGATTGTGAGTGCAGGCCCCAGGTCAGAACATTGATCATATAATCTAGGCTGATACTTCCACTGTCATACAGAGGGACTGCTACACTGCCAGTGCTCCACTTCCTATTAACTAAAGACATATCAACCATCCCCCAACCGTCCCAAATGGATGTATAAGATCTCATAAATTTGAAATAAAAGTGAGTTATTCCAAGTGTCACAGGTGAACTTAATAGGTCATCATGTCTTTATGTCATTCATACAGATTGTAAACAGCCAACATGTAACTGTAAACAAATATGACAATGAGGAAACCAGCACATCAGTGCAAAGGATAAAGCTGAAGCATTTGTAACAATCTTCAGCCAGAAATGTCAATGCATGATCCATCTTGATCTTCTCCAAAGGCCCATGGCATCACAGATGTCAGTCTTAACCAATATAATTCACTCCATCTGATATCAAGAAAGTGCTGAAGGCACCAGATACTGCAATGGCTATGGGCCCTGACAATAGACTGGTATTAATACGAAAGACTTGTGCATCAGAACAAGCCACACCCTCAGCTAAACTGATCCACTACAGCTACAACAGTGAACATACCCAGTGGAAAAATGCCAAATCTGTTCTATTTACAAAAAAAAGGACAAATCCATTCAGGCCTAGCTGAATCCCATCAATTACCACCACATCAGCCTACTCTTGATTATTAGTAAAGTGATGGAAGGGATTGTCAACAGTGCTAGCCAACACATTAAGAATAATCTGCTCACTGATGCTCTGGTCCAGAGCAGGTCAAAAGCTTAGGAACCTTGCAGCAAGTAACTCACCTTCTGATTCAGAACAAGCTGCCCACCATTTACAAGGCACAAGTTAGGAGAATGATTGAATATTCCCCACTTGCCTGGATGATTGCTGTACCAACAACACTTGGAGAAGCTTGATACCATCTAGGACAAAGTAGCCTACTTGATTAGCACCACATCCATTCCCTCCACCCATGATGCACATTACCAGCAATGTGTACTGCAGAAATTCACCAAAGGTTCTTAAACAGCACTTTCCAAATCTTTGATCACTACCATCTAGAAGGACAAGGGCAACAAATGCATGGGAAGATCACCACCTGCAAGTTCCCCTTCGAGTCATGCACCATTCCTCAGGCCCAGGGGACTTATCTATTTTCACCTTTTCCAGGATTTCCAACACCTCTTCTCTACATACCTCAAAGCCATTTACAGTGCTGTTTCTCCTTTGTCACTGGGTCAAAATCCTGGAACTTCCTCTCAACAGCTTTTGTGGAAATTCTGTACCAAATGGATTGCAATGGTTCAAGAAGGTAGATCACCAATGTTTTCTCAAAGGCAACCGAGATGGGCAACAAACTCTGGCCCAGCCAGCAACTGCTGACGTCCCATGAATGAGCGAAATAAAAAAAAGCAAGATTGTCTGCCCATTATCACATTGTTGCCTGGAGGGGAATGCTGTTTGCAGATTGACAGTTGCATTTTCTTCATTGTCAGATTTCAAAGGTACTTCACAGAAGCTCGCCAAGTTACTGAATAAATGTAATTTCTGTTGATACTGCCACTCAGAAGCTAATGCAAGACTTGGAAATGTTACAGCAAAACAATGGATCAGGTTTGGCGAAGGTAGGGGATGAAGAATATTATGAATCACAAGAGAAGAGTTTTTATTTGACTGCTAGCAGGTGGCATCCGAATAAGGAATGTTTGACATTTCTATCAAATGAGCTGAGTGATCAACTGCTCAACAGGTATTCCGTTTTGCCTCAATGATCACACAGATCTTCCTTGCAACTATGCCTGATCTCCTGCACTATCCATTATATATTATCCCATATAACCGCCATTCATGAAAGTGTTTTTTTGTTGTTGTGACTAGGCCTCAAACTACCACCAGAGGGTGGCTTGCAGCCATGATACTGAGGGATTTAGTGCAAGCCCCAGTTCAGGATGGATAAGGATTTTGTCTTATTGATAATCAGTTGCAGCTTTCAGGCTCAGTATGTTTCTCTGTAGCCTGTAGGACTTGTGTGACCAAAATGGTGCAGCCATCTGCATATTGGAGATCTGCTATGGTGGTGTGTGAGACAATGATCGTCACTGTCAGCCTTTGGAGTTTGAAAAGCTTCCTGGTAAATCTGTGGACAACAAACTGAAGAACATCAATGATCATGTCGGACGGACTGCTAAGGAGGTGAAGTAAAGGAATTTGCAAGCACACGTATTATTGCTAGAGGCATCAAAAGGCATTAGAAATACCTCAGTGTAAGGGATGGTGGCTGTCATTGGTCATGGACAAACAGCACAAACTTAATGCATTGCCATGGCCAGCTGATGCAGCACAGAATCACCCAGAGAGCTTCCCAATCAACTGAGTCAAATACCTCCATCAGATCAATAAAAGACATGTTGCTTGCTTTTGCTTTCAGCATTGCTTTTGGATCTGTCAGAGATTAGATCCACATTGGGGTTCCAGCAGAATGGAATTCTGTGCCTAAAAGCAGGTGGCCCAGCAATACTCTATCAAGAATCAAGCAAGAGAGTAGAGCTGATGCCTTGGCAGTTCAGTCCTGTTTCCCTTCTTGACAACTGAGACCATCTTGCCATCCCGTGGGTCTCCTCGGAGCCTTGTTTCATGCCACATTTTCCTGAAGAGTAAGTATATGCTCTGCACAATTAGGTCCCTGGCAAAAGCCCTTCATCAGTTTCCTGAGGAAGGGCTCTTGCCCGGAACGTTGACTTTCCTGCTCCGCAGATGCTGCCTGACCTGCTGTGCTTTTCCAGCACCACACTAACCTTGACTCTAATCTCCAGCAACTGCAGTACCCACTTCAGACCACAATTATGTCCTTGCCAAACCTACACACCTCAGCCCCAATACTGTCCTGGCTGACAGTTTTCTTGTTTTTGGTCAATGCAACAGTTCAGTAAGCATTGTTCAGGGACAGAGATTTGGCTAGACCCTTATCCACAGGGCAGTGGCCTATGCAGTGAAGAGCGGTATCCAAGATCATTGAGATGCGATTGAGAAAATTTGAATGTTCCCTCCCCTCTGGCTAGGCTTGGTGGGTCAGTGTCTGTGACTGGACCTGTCAGCAGCCAATGGGTGTAGATGGGTTTTCGTGGTTTGAATTGAATTTATCGTCACGTGTAACGAGGAACAGTGAAAAGCTTTGTCTTGTGAGCAATACAGGCAGATCACATAGTTAACTGGCATAGATAGTAAATAATAGGGTAAACAGTGGCAAAAATAACAAAAACACAAGTACAGGCGAATGTTAAGAGTTTGTGAGCCCATTCAGTATTCTAACAACAGTAGGGTAGGAACTGTTACGAAACCGGCTGATGCGCGCGTTCAGGCTTCTGTACCTTCTCCCCGATGGTAGAGGTTGTAGAAAAACATTGCCAGGGTGGGATGGATCTTTGAGAATGCTGGCAGCCTTTCCTTGACAGCAAGCCTGGTAGATGGATTCTGTAGATGGGGAGGTTGGCCTTTGTGACTGTCCGGGCCAAGTTCACCACTCTCTGTAACTGTCTCCGATCTTGAATGTTACAGTGGCCATACCAGGTAGTGATACCTCCAGACAGAATGCTCTCGATGGCGTACCTATAGAAGTTGGCAAGGGTATTCACCGTCATGCCAAATCTCCTCAGCTACTTGAGGAAGAAGAGACGTTGTTGGGCCTTTGTAACCAGTGTGCCCACATGAAGAGTCCAAGAAAGCTTGTTGTGGATGACCACTCCCAGGAGATTGAAACTCTTCACTCATTCCACCTCTGTGCTGTTAATATGTTGGGGGAGGCATGAGTAACATCCCGCCGAAAGTCAATAATGAGTTCCTTGGTTTTGCTGGCGTTGAGAGCTAGGTTGTTCTCAGTGCACCATTTTTCCAGGTTTTCTACCTCCCTTCTGTAGTCTGTTTCGTCACCATTTGGGATTCAACCAACTATAGTGGTGTCATCAGCAAACTTGTAAATGGAATTAGTCCCATATTTGGCGACGCAGTTATGGGTATACAGTGAATACAGTAGGGGGCTGAGTATGCACCCCTGGAGAGCTCCAGTGTTGAGTGTTAGTGAGGTTGAAATATTGTCCCCAACCTTCACTGATTGTGGCCTGTGGGTCAGGAAACTGAGGATCCAGTTGCAGAGAGTGGGGTTTAGTCCAAGATCACTAAGTTTAGGAATCTGTCTTGATGGGATAATAGTGTTGAAGGCTGAACTGTAGTCAATGAGTAGGATTCTTACAGAGCTGTTCCTGGTGTCAAGCAGTTCTAGGGAGGAGTGAAGAGCAAGTGATATAGCATCTGACGTGGATCTGTTGATCTGATAGGCAACTTGGAATGAGTCAAGCATAGTAGGGAGGCTTGAGTTGATTAATGCCATGACCGGCCTTTCAACGCATTTCATGACCACTGATGTTAGGGCCATTGATGGTAGTCATTGAGACAGGCTGCATGAGCCTTTTTAGCCACAGGGATGATGTTGGCCCTCTTGAAACAGGCAGGGACAGTGGCCTGCTGCAGGGAGAGGTTGAAGATGTCTGAGAAGACCTCTGCCAGTTGATCTACACATGCTCTGAGTGCGCGGCCTGGTACTCCAAATGGTCCCATTGCTTGCCTTGGATTCACACGAAGGAAAACTGATCTGACCTCTGGTGCAGTGACTGTTGGGATAGATGTTACCTCTCCACCGAAATTCTGCTCAAAGCGAGCATAGAAGGCCTTGAGACAATCTGGGAGGGCTATGTCATCGTCTGCTATCTTGCACTGTCTCTTTTTAGAACCTGTGATGTCATTCAGTCCTTGCCATAGTCGCCGCATGTCTGTCTGGGTCTCTAGTTTGGATTGGTACTGATCGTTGGCTGTCTTAATGGCTCTACGAAAGTCTTACTTGGATTCCTTATATTTGAGTGGGTTTCCTGATCTGAGGGCTGCACGCCTGGCTTTTAGCAGGCTCTGTATGTCCTGATTCATCCAGGGTTTCCTGCTGGTGAATACCTGGATTGACTTCCTCGGTATATAGTCCTCCACATACTTGCTGGTAAAGTCTGTGACGGTGGTGGCGTACCCGTCCAAGGTACCTGCGAACTGTTTGAACGTGGCACAATCAACCGATTCCAGACAGCACCAGAGTTGATCCTCTGCCTCCTCCAACCAGCACTGGACCTGTATCCGTGAGGGGGTCTCCTGCTTGAGCTTTTGCCTATAAGCCAGGCGAAGAAACATAGTATTGTGGTCGGAGTTCCCGAAATGAGGGTGGGGGATGGAGCGGTAGGCATCTTTCACAGTGGTGTAGCAGTGGTCTAAAATGTTCGAGGCCCTAGTGGGGCAGTTAATGTTCTGGTGGTATCTGGGTAACACTTTCCTTTGATTGGTATCTTCAATCAAGCCAGTCACAAGAAACGGGGATTCGGGGTGTTCTGTCTCCAGGACGTTAATGGTGGAGAACAGCACACCCAGAGCTTCCTCAACCTTTGCTTGTGGCAGTATGTACACAGCAGTTAGTATAGCAGTGGTACATTCCAGTGGTAGATAGAAGGGGTGGCATTTGATGGTGAGGAATTCAAGGTTTGGGGAGCGATGGCTGCCCAGGGTTGCAATGTCTGTGCACCACAAGTTGTTGATTAAAAAGCAAACCCCTCCACTCTCTGTCCTACCCAAAGACGCTGTACGATCCATACGATAGATAGAAAAACCATCAGCTTGAAGTGCACAGTCGGGAATGGATGGGTTGAGCCAGGTTTCCGTGAAGCAGCAGTCCCGCAGTTCATGCTGGAAGCTGAGCCATGATCTGAGTTTGTCCATCTTGTTCTCCAGAGATTATACATTTGCTGGGAGTAAGCTAGGAAGAGGGGTCTTGAAGCTGCATAGTCTCAGTCTTACTACAGGCCAGCGTGCTTACCCCGCTTCCTCACAGGTTTCTTACATTTCAGTGATCTGGTGGTGTGGTGGAGTGGATTGTGACTGCTTCCAGTTAAGTGATTCTTCCTAGGACCCTGTGGAGCAGGTAGGTTGCAGTCTAGTGCGTTTTTGCAGAGGGTCTGCTTAGCACCCAGTGTAGCAGATAATTTACTGTTGTTTTTTTTACTGGAGGGAGTTTGCTTAGGACCCAGTGGAGAAGTTCTTGGTTTCAGTTGCTGCTGATTTGCTGCTCCAGCTCCAGCCACGTTTTGTTTGGGCTGCTCTGCATGTAAGTTCTGATAGATTTCATGTCAGGTAGGCGACTTATGGGGTCAGGAGCATTTCGTGTTGGTTGTCCTTCCTGGGGCAGGTGTCTCGGGTCCTCCATTTTCTGGAAGGCCCCAAGCCTGGGCCTCGCATTGGCTGCCTCCGGCTGGCCTGGCCTTCTTCCAGGGTGGTCGGATAGGTTGTGGGCACCACGTGGTCTGCTGCCTTCATCCAGTATGCTGGCTTTGAGAATCGGAGGAGCTTCAACCCTGTGGTGGATGCTTCTAAAGTTACATGCTATCCAGGTGGCCAGATGACCCAGTTGTTACGAATAGACTTGAAGATCCTACACAGCATCCAGTGAATGAGATCCTCCTTTTAAAAACTTCTCAAGGGAATCTTCACTCATCGTCACGTGTGAATAAACACAAAGGTGACAGATTATAAGCAGACATCCTCCAGGTTCCAAACTTGGTGACTTATTGCTAATACCTGAGAAAGCTTGAGATGTTCCACCAGGATTGTCTCTGGAAGATTCTACATGTCACTGATTTGGATCACTGCATAACCACTAAAACCCTCTAGGAAGAGAACATGCTGAGCATACAGACAACCATTCTCACCCAGAACCTGCACTGGACAGGCCACTGCGTCACAGTGCTGGACTCACCTTCCAAAACGTGCATTCTATTCTCAACTCAGAACTGGTCAAAGGTTACATCAGCAGAAACATTTCAAAGATACTCTAAAAGCCTTCTTGAAGAGGTCTGGTAGCGACCTTGCCAGTTGAGAAGTAGAGTGCACAGGATTGCTCGGAACGGCAGGTTTTGCTTCACCAAGGAGTAGCCAGCTTTGAAACAGCATGGGTGGCAAAGGCTGAAGAAGCGAGAGCCTGTAGTAAGTTGTCGAAGTTACAGAACCCTTAATCAATTACAGATTAATTCATGATTAACTCCCAATGTGGAACGCGGATTCTGGACATTTCCTATTGCTGGTTTTCCCTTAGCATTTTATTTTCCCTTTTCCACCTCCTTAACCTTTTACTCATTTAATCCCTTATCTCCTGCAGCCTCTCTGTCTGTTTTACCCTTTCCTTTTTCACTTTCTCTCCTTCACCTTGTTCTGGGGCTCCATGACAATGATTCTGCATATTTCTGAAAGCTCCAAGGAAGAGTCTGGAACTGATCTGCTCTTTCACATTATCAGTCTGTTGCTCACTATACAGCAAATGATCCAGCCCGAAGGTTACTTAAGAATATTTGCCGATGGGGGAGTCTTTTGCAAGTTGTGCTCCATTCAAGCCTGCACTTTCTGAATTTGTTCAGAAGATCACAAAGCACCAGGTGTATCAGAAATCACTAGCTTTCAGATTCCTGCTCCTTCATTAAGTGGCATGCTCTTAAAGCTTGTGATGTCAAGTAAACCTTTTGGACTATAGCCTGGTGTCATGTGACTTCTGACCTTGTCCACCCCAGTCCAATACCTGCACCTCCACATCATTTCTGAATTTGGGAAGAGGGTAGGGGTCAGGAACAGTATAAAATCTAAGAAGCAGCAATCGGTTTCTTGCTCTCTTTCTATCCTTGTGGTGCTTTTAAGTGAGAAGTTTGACAGCCATTTTCTAGTGGCAATGCAAAAACAGGTAATAACGACTTATATTTATATAGCACCTTTAACATGGTTAAAATGAACACAAATATTTCACAGGGGGAGTTTTCAAACAAAACAGGGCAACTTCTTCAGTAAAGCAACAAGGTTATTAAGCATTGGGGAAAAATGTCTGTTTTACAATAGTTTACTCATTATTTTACTGTTAGCTGTACTTGCTATCTCACTGTTTTGAATGCTGAAGTTGCACTCTTTTCATTACTCAGTGAAAAGAATATTTCAAACGGTCTATGACAACAGATGAAATAAAATAATGGGACACCATAATGTTTCATAATTTTCTCTTCAATTCTTTCCAAAGACATTTTTGTGCTCCCAATGAAAGGAAATAGAACTCTGTAGTCGCAAAAGTGAATCAATGACAGAGGGGAGTTGAATCTTTCCTTATATATATGCAACAGTGACAATGCACAAGTGTAAATATTCATTTTGCCTTGGGATGAGAGATACCTTTCTTCTGTTTATCTGTCCCTCAGATTCATCCACTAATGTGCTGGTGGAGTTTTGCTACAAACAATCCTTTATTGTGTCTAAGTATTTCTGTCATCTAGATTTACAGTTTATTGAATAAAAAATTAACTTACATTCATCTGTCACAACCTTTAGCATTGAAACTTTTCGCACCATGCAACGATATACTTTTTGAACTGTATTCACTATTGTAATGTAGGAAACACAGTAACCTATTTACACACAGCAAGCTCCTCCATATAGTAATGTGACAATGACGGGATAATCGTTGTAATGATACTGATCGAGGAATAAATACTAATCTATTGACCAGTGCTAACTCCCATGATCTTCTTCAACATTGTGGCACTGGATCTTTTACATCCACTTGAGAGGGTAAATGATGTCACTATTTGATGGTTCATGCAGCAGAGCAGCAACTCTTCAATACTACACTCAACTGTCGGCCTAGATTACATGCTTAAGTCTCTGCTCAAGTTCTGGTTGAGTAAACATAAGTGAAAAAATTATCGACAACACAAGTACAGCCTCCAGGGAAATTTTAGCTTGTATAAACAAATGTTGACTCATTTGAGTCACCATGCTAAGTACCTGCTGTCAGATTTATCTTCACATTAGTTTTCCTTGATGCTGTTGTTTGTGCCATGTGGAGTCACAGACAGATAATCCAACAGTCAGAACTGCATCATTTAGATACGGCCCAATTCACAAATGCAATGGTCAATGGGGGTCATGTTTTCTCATGTGAAAGAATTAGATGACTTACAGTGTGAAAACAGGCCCTACGGCCCAACAAGTCCACACCGACCCTCCGAAGAGCAACTCACCCAGACTCATTTCCCTACATTTACCCCTTCACTATGGGCAATTTAGCATGGCCAATACACCTAACCTGCACATCTTTGGACTGTGGGAGGAAACCCACACAGACAAAGGGAGAATGTGCAAACTCCACACAGACAGTTGCCCGAGGCAGGAATTGAACCTGGGTCCCTGGCGCTGTGAGGCAGCAGTGCTAACCACTGTGCAACCATGCCTGATCCTAGATACTGCTACATTTCAAGAATTAAACTATATGCCTTCAGGTAACCAAGAAATCCAACTGAAATTCCTCACACCAGGACAGTTGAGAATGTTGAACTCTCTACCACAAGGAGAAGATGAATAGCAAAGATGCATATAAGAGGAAACTGGAAAAACTGATGAGGCAGAAGGTGATAATTAGTTATGATGGTTGACTAGTTACAATTTAAATGAGAAAAGATGCTTGAGTGGAGCATAAACACTGTAATAACTGATTGGTTAAATGGCCTGTTTTTATGGTACTTTTTTGTATATAAACTGATCCAGCCAAATTTCCTCAGGTTCTCAAATAAAGCAGTTATCTGGATTGGTTGGTTGAATTTACAACCTTATCCTACATGCTCCAAGGTTCTTCTGATACAGTCTGTTTAACAATGGACAGCTGCAGATTCTGTCATGCTACACATTCTTCAAAACGTCTTTCCCCACAGAAAAGAAAGCTCCCGAAAGGTACAAATCCTGCCTGTTCCACAAGGATTGGCTGGTTAGCTTAATGCTTTAATAATAAACGTACACAGCATAGGAGAGCAAAATAATCCACTTCATAAATACTTCTCTGGTTAAAATCTGAAGACAACCACTTTATGGAAAACAATCACAGTCTGAGATGTTAGCCAGTTACCTTACCCATTAAGGAAACATTAACACAGTGAGAACCTTGTAAGGATGTCGATAAGCGCTAAGCTTATTCAAATACAGAACAGCTAAAACATGCCAAGCTAGTCAAAATTGTATGATCACTGATTCTCTCTTTAGTTCCCTTTATAGGAAGGATGAGGCTCAGAGTTAATGACATTGGAATTTGTTAAGGGAATGCACATATAAATTAATTAATAAATGGGTCTGTTTGCATTTGTGATAATATGGATCTTAAAGGTTTATTTGGTTTAGATTATGCTTTTGATCACTGAAGGAAAAAGTGTAAAAGAAGGAAATGACCAAGATGCAAATAGGCATTTGGTTCCTTTTACTGGAGAGATTCTAATCAAAGACTTTCATAACAAAGGTTATGGTGTCAGAAGAGCAAAGAGAGGCAGCAAGAATATAATGCAACAGGATATAAACTTGTGTAATTGTCCAGTAACCTGCTCAATGATCTAAAGTAATAAAATACCGAGCAAGTGTTGACACTACACTGAAAGGAAGTTTTGACAATCATCCAGTTCAGGTCATGTAAGCAAACTTGAATATGCCACACATGTGATTTCCCATTAAAAATCCAGTACCTATAAATTTTTAAGCATGGAGCAGGAGTGGCCTACTCTGCATGGGCATTTAAAATCAATGTCTGGAGACAACATGATAAAAAGTTAATTGTCAGACTTATTGTTGTCTCCAGCTTTTCAAAACTGGGACAAGGATCAAGAGGAACACAAGACCATAAGAAATAAGGGCTAAAGTGGACCATTCAGCCCCTCAAATCTGCTCTGCCATTCAATATAATCATGGTGGACCTTTGACCTCAACTACTGAATCATCTACCCATGAAAAACCGGAAAAACTAGAAAACAGTCACATTGATGATCTTCTACCTCGATAGATAAATCCATACTCCATTAGAGCACCACTTGGAGGATGTACTGAGGGTGGTAAAGGCACAGAGTGTGCTCTAGTTGGGAGACGTGAATGTCCATTACTAAGAGTCACCCAGCAGTGGCGCTATTGATCAAGTCCTAAAGGATACTGTTGCTGGACTGGTCTGAGGCTGATCTGGTCTGAGGCAAATGGTAAGAGAACTGACAGAAGGTAAAAACATTTTTCACCTCATCCTCACCAATTTGCCTGCCACTGATGCACTGCCAGGACCGTATTAATAAGAGTGACCACTGCACTGTCTCCACAAGGACAAAGTGCATCTTCATACTGTCATGTGACACTATTGCCATGCTAAATGGATTTGAATTGATCTAGCAACTCATGACTGGGCACCAATGAGGTTGTGTGGGCCAACAGCAACAGCACAAGCAACCTCCAATACAATCTGCATAGCCTGGTATTTCCTACACTCCATCCTTAAGAGCAAGCCAGGGGATCAAGCCTGGTTCAATGGAGAATGCAGGAGGGCATGTCAAGAGGAGCACCAGGCACACCTAAAGAGCGAGTGTCAATCTGGTGAAGCTACAGCACAGGACTACTTGCATGCCATAATCAACACATGACCGACACAGCTAAGTGATTTTCAATAGATCACTGGAAAAAGAGGCTTCACAAATATCCCCATCCTTAATGATGGGTAACCCAGCACATCAGTGCAAAAGATAAGGCTGGTATTTTCGCAGCAACCTTCAGCCAGAAGTGCTAACAGGATAACTGATCTCAGCCTCCTCCAGTAGTCCCCAGCCACAGATACAAATCCTCAGCTAATTTGATATGATAACAAGAAATGATTGGAGGGTATGGATACTGCAAAGACCATAGGTCCTGACAGTAGTCCAGCAATAGTACAGAAGACATGTGCTCCACAACTTGTCATACCCATACCCAAGCTATTTCCAGTTCATTTACAACACTAGCATCTACCAGACAATATGAAAAATTGCACAGTTATTTCCTGTATACAAAAAGCTGGACAAATCCAACCCAGTCAATTAGTGCCCCATCAGTCTACTCTCCATCATCAGTAATGTGATGGAAGGTGTCATCAAACAGCACTTGCTTCGCAACAGCTTGCTCACTCTACCCAATTCGGGTTCAGGTCGCCATCTCACTACAGCCTTGGTTCAAACCTGGACAAAAGTGTGAATTCCAGAGATGGGGTGAGAGTGAATGCCTTTGACATAATGAGTGGTACAGTAGCTCAGTGGTTGGCTCACAGCGCCAGGGATCCAGGTTCGATTCCACCTTTGGGTGACTGTGTGTGTGGAGTTTGCACATTCTCCCTGTGTCTGCATGGGTTTTCTCCAGATGCTCTAGTTTCCTCTCACAGTCCAAAGATGTGCAGGCTAAGTGGACTAGGCATGAGAAATGCAAGATTACAGGGATAAGTAAGGGGTTGGGTCTGGGTAGGGCCTATGGGCCTTACAGTGTTTCTACATTGTAAGGATTCTATGATCAAGACCACGTTTGACAATGTGTGACCTCAACAAACCCAAGCAAAAACGGAGTCAATGGAAATCAGGGGGAATTCTCTCCACTTGTTGTACCTGGCACAAAAGTAGATAGTTGTGGGTGCTGGAGGTCAGACATCCAGACTTGACCAGAGGGAAGCAATAATCACCCCTTTATACCCTCGCATCTCAGCAAATAGTGCCCAAGCTCCAAGTGTATCTGTGGGTGAGGGAAGAGGGTATTCTGGCTCTAGTGTAACAATTTTCAAAAAAGATGTGATTCAGACAATAAATGCAAAAAACATTCAGATTAATTTCAGTCATGCCAGACCTATAAAGAAAAGGATTTGTCTTTTGTTCCTCCTACATAATGTGTGCTTGTTAAAGAAGCTTCACTATAGCTGACCTTACAAGGGATTTTTTTGTTGATTGGGTTGTACCAGATAAACAGTGATTTTATCTTTCATCCTTTGAATTCAATGAATTCCTCCGTTGAGAAACCATTCAGTCCAACAACCCCATGCTGGTCATTAACGTCAACGCAAGTCAATAGTTCCCATGACGTTTAATGTCCCTTCAGTTGTTTTATCCATCTATTGAGCTGAAATCAAGTTGTAACATAATACATCATCTATAAATTATACAGTCAGACATATTCATTCAGTATATATTAGACTCAGTATTTCAACAGAGGGCTCTCCAGGATGTTTTATCACAGAAAATGGTGATCATGGGAGCAATACAGAGGCAGCAATAAAGGTGATATCTAGCTGCATTTCCATCAGTCAGAAAACACTAGACTAGTAATGCAATCCAAAATGAGCTTCCATTTATATACCTATACCACCTACTTCCACTTCCATCACCTTATTTTTCCCTGCCCCAACTTATCTGCTTCAGAAAACCTCATCCATTCCTTTGCTATTCTTTTGCATTCCTAGTGAGTCCCACACATCTGAGGAACCACAAATTTCATATCATCCAAACTCTGCTACCCATGTGCCAACTTGCACCAAATCCCATTCAGTCATTCCCACCTTCATAATGTCCTCACCGACTTTCACTGGTTCATACAGTCATGGAGTCATAGAGTCACTCAGAACCTTCAGTCCAGCTAGTCCGTGCTGACTATGTTCCCAACTAAACTAGTGCCACCTGCTTGTATTTAGCCCATATCCCTCCAAACTTTTACTGTTCATGTACTTATCCAAATATCATTTAAATGTAATTGTACCTGCATCCACCACTTCCTCTTGCAGCTCATTCCACATACGACCCCCTCCTTGTGTAACGAGGTCGCCCCTCATGCCCTTTTAAAACTTTTCTCCTCTCACTTTAAAATATGCCCCCTAGTTTTGAACCCTCCTATACTAGGAAAAAGACCCTTGTCACTCACCTTATCTATGCCCCACATGACTTTATAAACTTCTATAACGTCATCCCTCAACTTCGTACGCTCTGGTGAAACAAGTCACAGTCAAAACTGTGGTGTTGGAAAAGCACAGCAGGTCAGGCAGCATCAGAGAAGCAGGAGAATCGACGTTTCAGGCATGAAAGGCTTTTGCCTGAAATGACAATTCGCCTGCTTCTCTGATGCTGCCTGACCTGCTGTGCTTTTCCCACACCACACTCTTGACTTTGATCTCCAGCATCTCTAGTCCTCACTTTCACCCTGAAAGAAGTCACAGCCTATCTTTATAACTCAAACACTCCATTCCCAGAAACATCCTGGTAAATCTTTCTGAACCCCCTCCAGTTTAGCAATATCATCCCTACAACAAGGCAACCAGAACTGTACACAGTACTCCAGAGGAAGTCTCACCAACCTCATTACTTGTATAAGTCCTGCCCTTGTTTGTTTTACCAAAATGCATTAGCTCACATTTATTCAAATTAAACTCCATTAAAGCCCATTGATCCAATTGATCCAATCTTCTTCATTGTCCACTATACCACCAATTTTGGGGTCATTTGTAAATTTACTAACCATGCCTCCGAAATTCTCATCAAATTGTTTATATAAATGTCAAACAATAGTGGACCTAATACCGACACCCGTGGGAACACCGCTGGTCACAGGCCATCAGTCTGAAAAAACAACCCTTCAACACCATCCTCTGACTCCTACCATAAAGCTAATCTTGTATCCAATTGGCAAGCTATCCTTGAATCCCATGTGATCCAACTTTACTAAATAGTCTATCATGCAGAACCTTGTCAAAGGCTTTACTACAGTCCATATAAACAACATCTACCACTCTTGCCCACATTAATCTTTTTGGTTACTTAACACAAAAAACTCAATCAAGTTTGTAAGGCATGATTTCCCTCGACAAAACCATATTGAGTATCCTCTTCCTTGCCCCTCCAAATGCATATAAATCCTATCTTCCAGACTAACCATCAATAACCCTCCCACCTCTGATGTCAGGTTCACAAATCTATAGCTCTTCTGCTACTCCTTACAGCCTATCGTAAATAAATTAGATTACTTACAGTATGGAAACAGGCCCTTCAGCCCAACACGTCACACTGACCCTCCGAACAGCAACCCACCCAGACCCATTCCCCTACATTCACCCCCTCACCTAACACTACAGGCAATTTAGCATGGCCAATTCACCTAACCTGCACATTTTTGGACTGTGGGAGGAAACCGGAGCACCCGGAGGAAACCCACGCAGACACGGGGAGAATGTGCAAACTCCACACAGACAGTTGCCTGAGGCGGGAATTGAACCTGGGCCACTGGTGCTATGAAGCAGCAGTGCTAACCACTGTGCCACCGTGCCATCCAGCACAATAAAGGCACAACATTAGCCAGCTTCCAGTCCTCCGGAACCTCACCCGTGGTTAAAGATGACACAAATATCTCTGCTAGGGTCCCCGCAATTTCTTCACTAATTTCCCAAAATGTCGACGACACAATCGATCAGGTTTTCGAAGGTCTCCAGCACTTCCTCTTCTGTACAATGAACTGTTTTCAAAACATCAATATTTATTTCCCTGAGTTCTCACGCCTCCACTTCTTTCTCCACATCTTGCTAAGCTTTAAAATTCTCATCTTTATTTTCAAATCTTTTCTTAGCTTCACCCCTGCCTACACATGTAATCCCCTCCAGCTCGACATGCTTCAGATTTATTCACATTCTGGCCTCTAGAGCATCCTTGATTTTAGTTACTCACCCATTGGCGGTTGTGCCTTGGGCTGTGTCGGCCTTACATTTGGAATTCTCTCTAACCTCTCTGCTTCTTGAACTTGCCTTACTCTCACAATACTCTCCTTAAAACCAAACTCTGTTTATGGTGTGGTCACCTGCCAGCATATCCCCTTGCCTCAAGGCCAAATTTTTATTTATAATTGCTCCTGGATGGTGTGTCTAGGCATTTTATTATGTTAAAATTATTCTATAAAATAAGATGCAGTTGTTGTAAGAGTGATCTCATAAGACGATGCAAAGAGATGCTTGAGTAACTATAGAATTTCAGCAACAAGATCAACTACAAAACAGGAATGATGGCTCAACCATGGGTTATAAAAGAAATTAGGAATAGTTTCAGATCTAAAGAGAACATATGTAAAATTGCCAGAAAACATAGAAGTCTGAGGATTGGGAGCATTTTAAAATTCAGAAAAAGAGAACACAAAGTTTAATCAAGAGGAGGAAATACAGCAGGACAGTAAAATTTGCAGTGGACATAGAAACTGACCATTAACATGTGAAACTTGAAAGGGTTCAGAAAAGATTTACAAGGATGTTGCCAGGGTTGGAGGATTTGAGCTATAGAGAGAGGTTGAATAGGCTTGGATTGTTTTTCCTGGAGTGTCGGGGGCTGAGGGGTGACATTATAGAGGTTTATAAAATCATGAGTATAAAATCATGAGGGGCATGGATAAGATAAATAGACAGTCTTTTCCCTGGGGTGGGGGAGTCCATAACTAAAGGGCATAGGTTTAGGGTGAGAGGGGAAAGATATAAAAGAGACCTAAGAGGGAACTTTATCACACAGAGAGTGATACGTGTATGGTATTAGCTACCAGAGGAAGTGGTGGAGGCTGGTACAATTGTAACATTTAAAAGGCATCTGGATGGGTATATGAATAGGAAGGGTTTGGCGGGATATTGGCCGGGTGCTGGCAGGTGGGACTAGGTTGGGTTGGGATATCTGCTTGGCACGGACAAGTTGGACCGAAGGGTCTGTTTCCGTGCTGTACATCTGTGACTCCATGACACTATAAAATGAGAGAGGGATTAGAATAAACTAACAGACATCTCTTACAGTCAGAAGCTGGAGAAATTATAATGGGGAACAGAGAAATGGCAGAAGAATTAAATACGTACTTTGGTTATTTCTTCACAAAAGACAGCATAAATAACCTCCAAGAAATGTTGGGGAATTAAGGGTCCAGTGACAGGGAAGAATTGAAGGAAATCTTACCATATACATAAGGAAATGGTGCTGAGACATTCAAGGGATTAAAAGCTAACAAATCAGAGGGCCTGATAATCTACATTCCAGAGTCCTTAGGCCAATCCTTGATGGTCATCTTCTAAAATTCTACATACTCCGGAACAGTTTCTGTAGATTGGAGGGTGGCAAATCAACTCCACTGCTGAGAAAGGGAGAGTGAGAAAAAACAGAATTACCTACCCGTTTGTGGGAAAAATACGAGAGTCTATAATGAAAGAGATGAGAACAGAACATTTGGAATGGCATTGGATAAAGCCGCTATGGGTTTATAAAAGGCAAACCATGCTCAACAAATCTACAGAGAATTTTCTGAGAATGTAACTGATAGAATAAATAAGGGAGAACCTTAGATATGCTTCAGTTGGATTTTCAGAAGGCTTTTGATAAGGTTCTTCATCAGTGGTTAATAGGCAAAGATAAAATCCATGGGAGAGGGAATAATATATTGGCATAGATTTAGAATTGGTTGACAGACAGGAAACAGACAGTGGGATTAAATGTGGCTTTTTTTCTGATTGGCAGACAGTCCTTCAAAGATCGAGCTTGGGCCCTAGCTAGCCATAAACTATAAATGACCAGGAAGAGGGAACTATTTGCAACATTTCCAATTTGCTAATGGCACAAAACTGGATCAGAGACTTTAAGGTGATTTAGACAAGTTGAATGAGTGAGAAAACATATGGCAAGTAGTAAAACACAGCTAAATTTGAAGTTATACACTTTAGTGTGCAAAACAGAAAGGCAGAGTATAATTTAAATAGTGAAATATTGGGAAGTGTGGATGTACAAAGAGATTTGGGTGTCCTTGTACCCAAAATAGACAGACAAGGTGCAGCAAACAATTATGAAGGCTAATAATATATTGACCTTCATTGCAAGATGATTGGAGTTCAGAAGTAGGGATGTCTTACTGCAGTTATACATTACCATACATGAGATTGTTTTCAGTTTTGGCCTCCCTCCCTAAGACAGGTTATACTTGCCATAGAAGAAGTGCATTGGTGGTTCACTAGGCTGATAAAGGGCATACCTGGACTGATCTATGAAGACAGGTGGGTTTAACTGAGTCTGTATTCCACTAGAGTTTAGAAGGATGTCAGAAGTTATAAAATGCTAACAGGACTGGAACAGGCTGGATGCAGGAGGAGGTTTCCACTGGTTGGGGAGTCTAGAACCAGGGATATGATCTCAGGACACAGGTTTGACCATGTAGGACTGAGATGAGGCAATTCTTCAATCAAGGATAGCAAATCTGTGGAATTCTCTGCCACAGAAGGCTGTGCAAATCAAGTCACTGAATATATTCAAGAAAAACCGATATGTTTTCAGATATTAAATGCATCAAGGGGTGTGGGAAGAAAGTGGGAATATAGCATTGAGATAGATGTTCAGTCATGATTTCATTGAATGGCAGAGCAGACCCGAAGGGCTAAAGGGCCTAGTTTCTACGTTTCAATCAGGGTAATTGGTGATGACTTGGCAAAAACGACAACCTATCAGAATAATTGTAGAGTCTGGAGACTACAGAATGATTCAGCACATAAGAGACCATTCAGCCCATAATATCCATGACTATTTGACAGAGTTATTGAATTCGATCCACTGTCCTCAAACCTTTTTCTTTCTCATTATAAACCAGGTCTCATTTTGAGGATTGAATCTGCTTCCACTGCCCTTTCAGGCAAAACGTTCAAATCAAAGCATACCAAGGTAAATTCTCTGTCTCCTCTCTGATTATTTTAGAAATGTCTTAAAACAGAATCCTTTGGTTACCCAATGACAGTGGAAACATGTCTCCAGGTGTAATTGAAGAGGTTTGCGTGATGTAGCGTTTGAAAGGCGAGATGTAAGGTAGGATTGGATGACAAGTGCAGTGAAGTTTATCTCAATGTCAAGATCATCCTGTGTCAACATTTAGGCCTTTAACAGGCAGCATGGGCATGATTCCTGCCTGGCAGCAGTAAATTGCCATTTCTTGGTAACAGGAGAAAGTGAGGACTGCAGATGCTGGAGATCAGAGCTGAAAAAGTGTTGCTGGAAAAGCGCAGCAGGTCAGGCAGCATCCAAGGAACAGGAGAATTGATGTTTCAGGCATAAGCCCTTCTTCAGGAATGAGGAAAGTGTGTCCAGCAGGCGAAGATAAAAGGTAGGGAGGAGGGACTTGGGGGAGGGGCATTGGAAATGTGATAGATGGAAGGAGGTCAAGGTGAGGGTGATAGGCCGGAGTCGGGTAGGGGCGGAGAGGTCAGGAAGAAGATTGCAGGTTAGGAAGGCGGTGCTGAGTTCGAGGGATTTGACTGAGACAAGGTGGGGGGAGGGGAAATGAGGAAACTGGAGAAATCTGAGTTCATCCCTTGTGGTTGGAGGGTTCCTAGGTGGAAGATGAGGCACTCTTCCTCCAACCGTCGTGATGCTATGGTCTGGCGATGGTAACAGTCTATCTTGCTTCATTAATCTTCAGTCTTTCATCTTACTCAGCACACTCCACGTCAGGAAATCATGACCAGGAAACTAAAGCGGGTGCACTGGGCACCAATGTCTCTGTGCACGCTCAATTGGCAGCGTTCACATGCACTCCACCTCCACGTAAGAAACTTCTCCTATCCACTTGTAGCTATCCATTTCAATGCTGCACTTCCAGCTGCATCAGCAATATAATGGCGCCCAAGGATCCACTGCATTCTCAGGGATCTGCACCCAGCTCAGGGCCTGGAGCAGACTGCACCCCCAGGCTCTTCACTCAATGTCAGAGAACCCACTCACTCTGAGCCAACCTTGGTGCTCACAGCAACTCCGCCTTAAATTGATTTTTTTTTTTGCGTTTTGCCCCCTCAGCTAAAGATACCAGGCTCACAATGATGCTATCTTGCTGAGCTGTTTAGTGCAGACAAAGGAAGGAAGCTTGTCATAGTTGTCAGCAGGCCTCAGTGACGTCAAGGACAGGCCCACGCGAAGTCAAGGGCAGCCTTCAATGCCAGTCCAGGACCTGCTCAGGGCGGTCAGCGTCAGGATTCACTTCATAGCGGGTGAGGAGCTGAATGACAAGCTGCACACCACATGTCTTGACTCTTCCTGCCCACTTGTGAACAGTTTTCCTCCGGTGAGGAGCAGATATTACGAGAGATGAATGTGGGTAGCACAGCTGTCAGTACTGGTGCAACCACGGAGGTGTCCCAAGCAATGAGTCAGTAGGGCAGAAGGCATGCAGGGTGAGTGATGTCTGGGTAAGTGAGAATGAGTGAGGAAGGCAATAGTGAGAATGGTAGAGCATAGCCTCTGTTAGGAGGTGGGTCTATTAGCAGAGATAGAATGAGTGTGGGGTATCAAAGAAAAGATGGTGGGACCTAATTAGCAGACTGGAGAAGGACTCTGACTTTCTTCCTACTGGGTTGGGCTTCCCTCCAGGTGGCTGAGACTGCATTAATTGGGTGGCAACCTCAGACCAAATTGACATTGTTTGGCATCATAGCCTCCATGCTTATCCTGGGGGACGATGTCCCACCTTGGTACTACCACATCCAGGAGGAGCTGCAGATCCCTGCCCATAAAGCAAAGTGCCAATTTCCCTCTATTTGCCATGCCTGGGGAAAATGTCAGGAACCGCGCAAGGCAGCTCCAGACTGACAGTACTTGCCCGAGTATACAATGGGCTTTTTAAGATGACACAGGCAGAAAAGGATCCTGATGAATTCTGGGATATCCAGTGAGTAACAAGTTGTTCTGGGAATGACGTGTGGCAATATAGAGAGGAAATTGATTGAGAGAGATGTTGTAGGAGCGTGGTAGGTGATTAATAGAAATGCTTTGTAAGATATGGTGAGAGAACATGCTAGACATTGTGGTGACAAAACATCCCAAAATTCAACGCTACTCAGACTTAGCCAAAATAGGCTTGAGTTTCAGCCCTCTATATTCATTTCCTCAAAAACCTTCAGCATTCACCTCTACTTAATTTCCTTTTAACCTTCTCTGCTCCTACGAGAACAATCCCAGCTTCTCTAAGTCTCTCCAGATGGCTTAATGTCTAATTGATTTAATGTATATAATTGGGAGCATTGGCAGTGCATGCAAGCTTAGAAGTGTTGAAGCATAATTTCATTTTAATGCAAAAAAAGACTTTTGAGGAGGTGGCTTTGGACTGAAGTCAGGAAAAAAACCCACATTTTTTTAAGTGAAAGGAAAACAGGATACAGATGGTACAGGAACATTCTAAATTTCTCAGGTGAGACTAAAAGGTGGAGGTGAGAAAAATGACCATTTTCCAGAATGTTAAATGCAGAATGTTAATATTCCCCCTCCTTCTTTAATATGTGGTTATTTTGATGCAATTGTATCATTTATATAACTATTGTAAATTTGCATTTCCATGTTGGGTTAAGCCCAGTTGGAATGTATTGTTGTAAAATGACTAAATTGCCAGTCAAACTAATTGCAGGTGGATATGGTTTATTATATGCCAATGTTGCCATTTCTCTCAGACATTCAATTTTCCATCAAAACTTGTATATGTTTATGCATAAAACTTGGATATCATGTTTTTTTTCCCCAAGTTTACAAACGGCATTAAACATTTACTTTCTGTAATCCAACATACAAATTCTTCCAAAAAGATATCAAAACTTGTGTTTAGAAGTCATCTTTCACACCATGCCAAAACATTTTCCAAACCATAAAATACTTTGAAGTCGCTTGGTAGAACAGAACTTGAAGACTGCTGAAAAGAGAAATGTGTTACACTCAACAAGCTTCTTGTCTTGCACTTATCAAGACAAACATGAGAATGCCAGAATTTGAAAGATCACACCAATTTATTTCACAAGAAAAAAGGATGCCAAATTGGAAATTCAACTTTACCTTCTTCATGGAAATGTATTCACCAAACAAAGGGAACTATAGGCTCTTCAGACTCCCAGGTAATTGAATGTGAATGTACGTAAATTCTATCAACATAAATGAGGCAAGTTACAAACCTGATTGATTATCTTAAATTGGATGGTAGTGTAGTTTTTGGCAAACTCTGAATTGCTCATCAAGGACTATTTAATTGTGCAGTCATATCTAAAGTAAACATTTTGATTTGGATTTGGTCAGTGTGATCTGATCACCTATAGTTGGTACTCTACTTTTCATGAACAACCAAAGGAACTTGAGTTTTTGCAATCAACCAATCACTGGGTCAAAAGGCAGACTTGCACATCAAACCTATTCTTACCATACCCTGGAATGGCAAATTATCATACAATTTAAACAACAGGTTCAATAAGTCCACACTGCTATTGTGCAGTGACTATGCAAATGATATTTGCATAGTCACTGCACCAACAGAATGCTATCAACAGTCCAAAAAGACATTCTATTGTCCACTCCATTGAGATGGTGGAATTGGAATTCAATAAAAATCTGGAATTAAGAGATGAATAATGATCATGAAACCATTGCTTTAGAGGCAGCACAGTGGATCAATGGATAGTACTACTGCCTCACAGCACCAGGGACCTGGGTTCAATTCTACCCTTGCGTGACTGCCTGTGGGAAGTTTGCACATTCTCATCATACCTGCATGGGTTTCCTCCGGGTGCTCCAGTTTCCTCCCATAATCTAAAGGTATGCAGCTTAGGTGGACTGGCCATGTTAAATTGTCTATTGTGTCCAAGTAGGTACAGGGTGGGTGGTTGGCGATGGGAAATGCAGGGTTACAGGAACTGGATGGGATGCTCTTCAGAGGGTTGTTGTGGACTTGATGGGCCAAACAACTTGCTTCTGCATTGTAGGGATTGTATGATCAACACTGAATCTGAGTGCCAATGCAATGTCATAGGCTGCATGTCCCTTCAAAGTGGAAAAACCAGCAAAACTTGCAAATGACAGATACTAGTATGAGTAGTCTTATATTCCTCAAAATGGAGCTTCAGTATGAGCAGTACATTCATTTCACGTGTTACTTTCTTTATCAAGTGGTTTTCCCTATGTGCAGTGATTGCCTGATTGAGTTAAACAGCATGTTCCTTCAGCTGGCAGAGTGGCAAAAGAATGGTTATTAAGACCACAGACTAGATGAAAAAGATACTTAGGAAAGACAATGCTATTCCCCAGGTTGAAGTTGAGTTGTATAAAGGTGTGAACCATGCTGGAAGATAATAACCTCTTTCACTGACTGAGGAACCTTTAATGGAAGATAAAATACCAGAGAGGAATCCTGTGTTATGAAAGCAACTATATTTTTAATAATGGACAAGTGTTTGCATTACAAAGAAAGTAGGTTGATGAGGTGAGGCTATTATGGTGGGGGGAATGAGAAGAATATTTGATGATTTGGTTTATTACTATGCTGTTTAAATGAAATGTATAACCCTTCCTCATTACATCTGCCATTAACATTATTTATTGCAGCTATTATGTGACACTGTTCCAGCTAAGTTAATGATATGACAGAATACTCTGTAGCTGTGTCAGGCAATCATACAGAAAGAGCAGAACAAATTCTAGACAAATTAGCTTTCTGCCCAACGAGTGTGCTGAATTATAAGAGAATGTTACGCAATTTGCTCTCGTGCAATAAATATGCTGATCACATGATGCCTCACAAAGCAGCCAAAATGGAACTATAGCATGATATGGTGAACTATTTTATGACAGTTAACAGAAAAACATGGGCTGTAAATTTCCTTAAAGTGCAAAATTTAATATTAGCTTTTATGCTAATAATGCTCAGCACTGAAAATTGGCTAATTTTAAAAAGTGATATAAAGAGGTAGAAATGAGCATCAATAACGTAGTCCTCTGAAAGGGGAGATTATCACTTGTTTAGATCAAGTGTTTCTAAGGAAATTAACATGTTAAACAGAATTTATGGGCAGTAAACACAGCATGTTCAAAAAAATCCAGTTGCAAAATTGTTCCAGTGTTGAGTGTAAAAAAATGCTGATGCTGTTAAAATGCATTGAAAGAAGAAGTATAGAGAGAAGAAGCATGAGAAAGGAAATGCCTGTAACACGGTATTGGCCAAGAGTTACAACACAAAGTATTGCAAATCAACGTTCAAAATATGTCAGTTGGTGGGTGAATTCACCCGCAATAGTCCACAAACACCTGGAAAAACTCAATCACAAGAGCAACAAATCAGGGAAAGGTAACTCAAATGAGTAGAATGGACAGAATCTGTGACAAGGTAAAAACAATGACTGCAGATGATTCCTGATGAAGGGCTTTTGCCCGAAACGTCGATTTTGCCTGTCCTCGGATGCTGCCTGAATTGCTGTGCTCTTCCAGCACCACTGATCCAGAATCTGTGACAGTCTGTTCTTCCAATCACAGGCTGGTTCAGAAACAACAACCATGAGGTAAATTCATTGAATCTGCATTATAATTCATGTTGACACTACAATCAAGAAAGCACACCAACACCCCTACTTCCTCAGAAGGCTAAGAGACTTCGGCACGATCACAATGACTCTTAATTTTCACAGATGCACCTTAGAAAGCAACCAATCCGATGCATCACAGTATTATATGGCAACTGCTCTGCCCAAGAGTTCGAGTACGTACAGAGAGTTGTGAATGCAGCCCAGTCCATCACACAACCAGCGTTCCTTCCACTGACTCCATCTACACTTCCTGCTGCCAAGGGAAGCATAATCAATCTCTTCCACTGGGCATAACATCAAATATTTGAAACCACATACCAACAGATTTAAGAACAGCTTCTGAACGTACCTCCCATATATTAGAGTTGATCTTTCTCTGTGCCTTCTCTGCAGTTGTAACATATATTCTGCATTCTGTTCTAATACCTCAATGCGCTTATGTAAGGTATGATTTGTCTGGGTAGCACAAAAAACAATACTTTTCACTATATCTCGGTACATGTGGCAATATTAAATCAAATCAATTCAAATCATCATTGAACTGACAGATGAGACTTTAGTCAAAGGATACTTAATTGAAATGACTATATATACGAACTGATATAACATCCTTCATTCCATTGGTTAGACAGATACTATGGGTATGTTTTAGTTTCAGCTCAACCCAATGATATTGAGCTTCATGTCAGTACTTGTATCATGCAATCCAATTTCAAAACACAACAAAATTAGCATCAAAGTTCATGTAAAGATTAGTTTGAAGTTCTACTTCCTTCCAGTCAGGAACTTGGAATCATAGTCTGATAACTGCTCAAGTAAATCAATCCCACTGGGAACAAAGCTGTGAGTTTTAATAGCTTGAAATATGCAAGTTTCAAATTGATTTCTTAAAAAATACTTATTCATGAGATGTGAATGTTGCTGGTAATGCCAGTATTTATTTTCTCTCACACACTGTCCTTGACAAGGCAGTGGTGAAGCTGTTTTCTTGAACTATTAGAGTCCACATGACATAGCACCCACAGTACAGTCTGGACAGTGTTCCAGGATTTTGGCACAGCAATAATGAAGGAATGGTGATTCAGTTCCAAATCAGGATGGTGCTAGGCTTGGAGGCGGACTTGCAGTTGGCATTCACATGCACTTGCTGCTGCCATCCTTAAACGTAGTAGGGATCATAGGTTTGGAAGATGCTATCAAAACAACCTATATATATGAATACTTCATGACAACCTTTTCATGTGGACTCCATGTCTTCTAGACATGACCAGGAACATATGGATTGGATCAAAATAGTACATTGCAACTGCAGCGAATCTAGAATGCACAAATTATTTACCAGGTTAAAGTCTGAAAGTCCAAAGCACCAATTATTTTAATCTAAATGCTGCAATATTGATATTTTAAAAGCAGGGTCCTTGAAGTTGTGGAAATGCCTATTATGTCCATTAAAATGGAGATGTTTAAGAAGTTCGTATAGCTTGTGAGCAGTGAAATATGTTCACGGCCTGTTCTCAGGGGACATTATGCCACATTACAAAGTGCTTTGCCCCAGGAAATGATTGGTTGGAATGTATATTTATATACTGCTGTTATTTATATTTGTATAGTGTCATTTTCACTTTCTCCTTGTCCAGTCTTTCTGGAACAAATAGCGTCATTGAACTATAACATAAAAGATGGCTGCAGTGGTGAGTGTCAATGCCTAGAAAATCATGGCAGCAGTGAAGCTGACCTTAGATCATCTTTAGAGAATAATTTTTTTGAAAATTATTTTTCAATCAATCATCAGTACAGCTTTAAGACCAGCTAACAACCAGAAAAGCCATAGAGCTGAACATCTGCTGTGAAGGAAACATTACCAAACAGAAAACTCCTCCAGGGAAAACACCAGGACACCTCAGTCTCAAAAAGCCTTATCTAGTTAATAATAGGGGCAACACACCTATGAAAAAATACCAGAAGAGCAGTAAAAGCCTACGAACAGCTAAAGTGAGAAATCTAAAATCTAAGTGAAAAGAAGCCAATAATCAGACGCCAGAGCAAATGTGATCCCTTCAGGGAAAGGACAATAACATTTTTTTCATCCAAAACCTAGGCTGAGGAGTGTAGTTAAAATGTCAAACAGTGACATAACAAATTTCTGAACTATTTAATCAATGATAGAGTTAACAACAGTGAGTTAGGATAATTCTTCATGTACAGGCATAAAGAAAATTAATAGGAAATAAAATTAGAATTGCAATTTGAAGAATTGAATAACCGTGAAATTAGTCAAAGCTTTATGAATTTGATATTTTGAATATCAAATTCAAAGTCTTACAAAAACAAATTGGACAAATGAAAAGAAACTGAATTGATCATGCGGAGTCAAATCTGGCATGAAAATACGTTGGACGCAGGAGAAATTCCAGGCAATCTCATCATGACAGCCAGCTTTGACACAGTCAAATGTCATTGAATCTTGGCAGTCACCTTTGATACAGTCAAAAACAAATAATTGAATCTTATTGAGTGAAGCCATTTTGAGGAAGTTCTATCCACAACACCTTGAACAATCCTTCAGCTATCTTGGAAAAGGAGCAGCTTCATTTATCTCTATTTATTCACCATACTGGCTGGGAGAAGCCAAACGTTAATTTACAAACCACATTTAAAACTGCAGAAACGTTAACAACTTTCAGTTTTAGCACAACAACAAGCTCCGCAACAACAAAGGTTCAACAACAACTTTAATCCGGTAAAAACACCATAGGACAAGATAATGAGTGTGGTACAAGGAAAGCAAAATCCTAACATTTTTCCAAATCAAAAAATAATCAACAACTTCAAGTGTTTGTTCTCAATCAATCAATGCCACAAAACCTTCCGGTATCAATCTTTCCATCAGAAAAATTAAAGCTTTCAGACCTATTTGATAGATCATGAATTGGCAGACATGGAAAGCACAGCTCATAGAATTTTGAACAACATCAGTACTGGACACTAAATCAAATGCTGAACAAGTTAATGCATAACATGGGAAGAATATCAGATCATATGTTACATAGACCATCGATCAATAATAAACAAATTATGCTTAAAGCTGTCTAACTGCTTTTGATCAATATTTCACTTCAACAACAAATTAGATACAAGTAAAATCACACTTCAAAAACACATATCAACTCACAGCAAAGTCTGTTAATAACATAATTAACACCTTCTTACCACCTCCAGGGAGGGGAACATTATACCAGTAGTGTATAGGGTTGAATGGTCCTTGAAATTATGGATTTTTGTATGAGCTGTCACATTTCAATACAAGGCAATTAATTTTAAAATTGTAAAATGAGCATGTAATCGAGGTTGACAGCGGTGTTACTGAGGGAGTGCTGCATCAGAGGTACCAACTTTTAGATAAGGCATTAACTTGCCTGTTATCGCAGGTGGATGTAAAGGATCCCGTGGCACTATTTCAAAGATGAACAATGGAGTCATCGCTGATGTTCTGGCAAGTCTTCATCACACAATCAATATAACTAAAATCAGATTATTCAGATTTTATTACGTTGCTGGTTGCACATAAATTGGCTATCAGTTGTTTCCTATATTACATCACTGTCTGCATTTCATAAGTCATTCATTAGTTGCAGATCATTTTGGGGTGTTCTGTCATTGAAAAACCTCATAAGGCCATAGCAGCATAACAAAAAGAAGAAACAGTAGACCACTTAACCACAAACGAGGTACGTAGACAATTAGTTTTGAAGTGGATAGTTTTTTTGTTATTTATTAGTTCACAAGACGTGGGCATCGCTGCCTAAGCCAGCAGTTATTTCTAATCTCTAAGTATCCTTGAGAAGGGCATACTGTGAAAGTGGTTAGCAAAGCATATGCTATCTTCAGCTTCACATATAGGGGCTTTGAGTACAAAAGCAAGCGAGTTATGGTAAAGCTTTATAATACTCTGATTAGGTCCTAACTTGAGTATAGCATTCAGTTCTGTCACCACACTTTAGGAAAGGTACAAAGATTCTTGTGATGGTGCAGAGAAGATTCATCAAACTGATTCCAGACATGGGGGATTTTAACTGTAAAGTTATGCTGGAAAGGCAGGGGTTATTTTCCTTGGTCAAAGGAGATTGAGGGAAGATTTGATGGAGATTATGACAGACTTTCTGGGCAGCATGGTGGCTCAGTGATTAGCACTGCTGCCTCACAGCGCCAGGGACCCGGCTTCGATTCCAGCCTCGTGTGATTGTCTGTGTGGAGTTTGCACATTGTCTCTGTGTCTGCGTGGGTTTCTTTCCACAATCCAAAGATGTGCAGGTTAGGTGAATTGGCCATGCTAAATTGCCCATAGTGCTTGGTGTATTAGTCCAGGGGTAAATGTAGGGGAATGGGTCTGGATGGGTTACTCTTCAAAGGGTTGGTGTGGACTTGGTGGGCCAAATGGCCTGTTTCCACATTGTAGGTAATCTAATCTTTGATAAGGTAGATCAGGAAAAAATCTTCCTATTAGCTGACTGCACAAGGACTAGAAGATACAAATTTAGAATTGTGGGTAAGAGATGCAGGAGTATGGGGAAGTACCACTTTTACCTAGTCAGTGGTAATGATGTGGTATTAGCTCCCATGAGCCCCTCATCTTTGAAGTAATGGCTATAAGAAGTTGTCCGTTTGCCTGGGAGAACAGGACAGAGTCAGAAATGGATCTATATTCCATTTCTCATTGCGATTATCGTTTAATTCTCATGAAAATGCTTCTCGAGAAGAACGTCTATTTAACCTAATATTTGACTCTTACTTCATCACTGAATTGAAAAGCAGTTATTGCAACACAAATTATATACTTAAATTGTGAAGAAAAATTGATTTTGCATTTCCATAGAAACCATTTACAACTTCAGGGTATCTCAAAGCACTTGACAACAAACAAAGTACTTTTTAAAATAGTATCACAGTTGTAACGTAAAAATCACAAAAGCTAATTTCCACAATTTGGAGATGCCGGTGTTGGACTGGGGTGTACAAAGTTAAAAATCACACAACACCAGGTTATAGTTCATCAACCACCTGATGAAGAAGCTTTGTTCCGAAAGCTGGTGCTTCCAATTAAAGCTGTTGGACTATAAACTGGTGTCGTGTGATTTTTAGTTTCCACAAGTAAGACCCAACAAGCAGTATGATCATGACTACCTGTTTTACTAATATTGGTTGAGGATTGAGAGAAGTCCCCAGCTCCTCTTCAAAATAATCTGTTTTTTTTTCTTTACAACTGAGAGACCTTAATATTTCATCTGAAAGGTAGTACAATGCTCCCTTAAACTAAGTAAGTTGCCATATATGCTCAGTTCAACAAAGCTCTTACAACAGCATCTTCCAAACCAGCACTCTACCACCTAGAAGGACATCAGATGCAAATCTCCCTCCAAGTCCCACAGCATCGTGATATGGAACAAGATTGCTGTTACTTCATTATCACTAGGTCAAAAACTTGGAACTTCATCCCTAACAGCACTGTGGGTGCCTACACCTGATGAACTGCAGCAGGTCAGGAAGGCATATGATGATCACAAGGATAGGCATTAAATCCTGCGTCAGCCTACTGAATTCAAAAAATACATTTCAGAAGAAAGCCATGGAAGAGAAAGAGATGAGGTTCTGAAGAGTGAATATTCACAAATTAGGTAGGAGTTTAAAAAGGAGGTCATGGAGTGTAGAAATATCTGGAATACTCCCGGTGTTACATATTATTGAGAGTAGGAATAGGAAGATATAGCAGATGACTGGGTGACTGAGGAGCTGATGCAGGGAACAGGGATTCACATTTGTGGATCATTGGAATCTTTTCTGGGGTAGAAGTGACGTGTATAAGAAGGACGAGTCGCACCTGAATTGGAAGGAGACCAATATCCTGGCAGGGAGATTTGCAGGTGCTACACACTTCACCTGATGAAGGAGCAGCGCTCTGAGAGCTTGTGATTTCAAATAAACCTGTTGAACTATAACCTGGTTTCGTGTGACTTCTGACCTTGACCACTCCAGTCCAATATGGCACCTCTACATCATGGCTACTTGGCTACTCAGGAGACTTTAAACTAATGGTGGGGGGGGGGAGCAAAGAGGCAGTGAGAGAAGAGATAAGCCTGAGGGCTGGTACAGTTCAGAAGAAGAGCAAGTCAAATTGTCAAAGCAGGAAAGAGCAGGGCAGAGAACAAGGTAAGGCTGATAAATTAAACTACATTTCTTTCAATACAAGGCACCTGACGGGTAAGGCAGGTGAACTCAGGGCTTGGTTGGGAACATGGGACTGTCATAGCTATTACAGAAACATGGCTCAGTGAAGGGCAAGGCTGGCAGCTTAATGTTCCAGGATGTATATGGTATTGGAAGGATAGAAAAGAGGACAGGAGAGGAGGGGGAGTGATGTTTTAGGTGAGAGATAACATTACAGCTGTACTTAGAGAGGATGTTCCTGGAAGTATGTCTCGTCAAGTTATTTGGGTGGAACTAAGAGAACCAAAAGATTTGGTCACCATATTAGGATTGTAACCATATTGGGATTGTACAATAGTTCCCCCAGTAGTCCATGGGAAATTGAGAAGCAAATATGTAAGGAGATCTCAGTTATCTGTAAGAAAAATAGGGTTGTAATGAGAGGGGATTTTAACTTTCCAAACACAGACTGGGACGGTCATAGTGTTAAGGGCTGGGAAGAAGAGGAATTTGTCAAGTGTGTGCAAGAAAATATTCTGATTCAGTATGTGAATGTACCTACTTCCAGTCTTCCAGCACCTCACCTATGGCTGTCAATGATCCAAATAGCTTAAAAGTGCCCAGCAACCCACTTCCCTAGCTTCCCGCAGAGCTCTGAGATGCATCTGATAAGGTCCTGGGATTTTATCTTCATGCATTTTAAGACATCAGTGCCATCTCTTCTGTAATATGGACACTTTTCAAGATATCACTGTTTATTTCTCCAACTTCTGTAGCTTCCATATCCTGTTTAGTGCCTCACCCATCTCTGGTGGTTTCACACATAGATGGAACCTTGTTGATCTTTGCGAGAAGAAAGTGAGGTCTGCAGATGCTGGAGATCAGAGCTGAAAACGTGTTGCTGGAACAGCGCAGCAGGTCAGGCAGCATCCAGGGAACAGGAGATTCCTGAAGAAGCGCTTATGCCCAAAACGTTGATTATCCTGTTCCCTGGATGCTGCCTGACCTGCTGCGCTGTTCCAGCAACACATTTTCAGCTCTGATCTTTGTGAGGCCCTATTCTTCTCCTTGTTACTCTTTTGTCCTTAATGTATTTGTAGAATCTCATTGGATTCTTCTTAACCTTATTTGCCAAAGCTAACTCATGTCCCCATTTTGCCCTCCTGATTTTCCTCTTAAGTATACTCCTATTCTTCCAGAGAAGGAGCAAAACTTGACCTTCTCTTGGGAAATAAGGCAGGGCAAATGACTGAGGTGTCAGCGGAGGAGCATTTGGGACCTGTGATCATAATTCTATTAGTTTTAATATAATTATGAAAAAGGATTGAACTGATCTAAAAGTTAAAAGTCTAAATTGGAATAAGCCCAATTTTGGCCTTAGTATGGGCAAGAACTTTCAAAAGTTGATTGGGCAAGGCTATTTGCAGGTAAAGGGATGGTTGGAAAGTGGGAGGCCTTCAAAAATGAGATTATGAGAGTCCAGAGGCAGCAGGTTCCTGTTAGTGTGAAGGGCAAGGCTGGTTGGTATAGGGAGATGACTGGAGAAATTGAGGCTCTGGTCAAGTAAAAGAAGGAGGCATATATCCAATATAGGCAGCTGGGATCTAGTGAATCCCTGGACGAGTAGGAATATACTCAAGAGGGAAATCAGGAGGGCAAAATGAGGACATGATTAAGTTTTGGCAAATAAGGTTAAGAAGAATCCAATGAGATTCTACAAATATACTAAGGACAAAAGAGTAACAAGGAAAAGAATAGCGCCCCATAAAGATCAACAAGGCCATCTATGTGTGGAACAGCAGGAGATGGGTGAGACACTAAACAATTACTTTGCATCAGTATTTACTGTAGAGAAGGATATGGAAGCTGCAGAAGTTGGAGAAATAAATAGTGAAATCTAGAAGAGCATCCATATTAGAGAAGAGATGGCACTGGATGTCTTAAAATGCATGAAGGTGGATAAAATCCCAGGACCTGATCAGGTACATCTCAGGACTCTATGGGAAATGAGGGAAGTGATTGCTGGGCCCCTTGCTGAGATATTTGGATTATTGATAGCCACAGGTGAGGTGCTGGAAGACTGGAAGTTGGCAAATGTGGTGCCATTATTGAAGAAAGGCTGTAAGGAAAAGCCAGAGAACCATAGACCAGTAAGCCTGATGTCAGTAATGTGTAAGTTGTTGGAGGGGATTCTGACGGTCAGGATTTAAATGTATTTGGAAAGGCAAGAACTGATTAGGGAGAGTCAACATGGTTTTGTGCTTGTGAAATTGTGTCTCACCAACTTGATTGAATTTTTTGAAGAAGTGACAAAGAAGATTGATGAAGGCAGAGTGGTGGACATTGTCTATGTGGACTTCAGCAAAGCGTTTGACAAGGTTCCACATGGTAGACTGGGTAGCAAGGTTAGATCATATGAAATCCAGGGAGAGCTAACCATTTGGATACAAAATTGGCTCAGAGGCAGGTGACAGAGGGTGACGATGAGAGTTATTTTTTTGAACTGGAGGCCTGTGACCAACGGTGTGCCAAAAGAATCTGTGCTGGGTCCACTGTTTTTTGTAATTTAGATAAATGATTTGGATGTGAATAGAGGATGAATGGTTAGTAAGTTTGTAGATGGCATTAAAATTGGTGATGTACAGGACAGTGAAGAAGGTTATCTCAGATTACAAAGGGACCTTGATCAGATGGGCCGATGGGCTGAGGAGTGGCAGATGCAGTTCAATTTAGATATATGTGAGGTGTTACATTTTGGTAAGGCAAATCAGGGCAGGACTTACACAGTTAATGATAGAGTGCTGGGGAGTGTTGCCAAACAAAGAGATCTTTGGTTGCAGGTTCAGCGTTCCTTGAAGGTGGAGTCACAGGCAGACAGGATAGTGAAGAAGGTGTTTTGCACGCTTGGTTTTATTGATCACTTGAGTATAGAAGTTGGGATGACATGTTTCAGTTGTACAGGACACTGGTTAGGCCACTTTTGGAATACTGTATGCAAATTAGTCTCCCTCCTACAGGAAAAATGTTGTTAATCTTGAAAAGGTTCAGAAAAGATTTACAAGAATGTTGAGGAAGGTTGGAGAATTTGAGCTATAGAGAAAGGCTGCATAGGCTGAGGCTATTTTCCCTGGAGCATCAGAGGCTGAGCGGTGACCTTATAGAGATTTATAAAATCATGAGGAGTATTGATAGGGTGAATAGTCAAGAGCTTTCTCCCAGGGTAGAGTCCAAAACTAGAAGGCACAGGTTTAAGGTGAGAAGGGAAAGATTTAAAAGGGACCCAAGGTGCAATCTTTTCACGCAGAGGGTGGTGCATGTATGGAATGAGCTGTCAGAGGAAGTAGTGATGGCTGGTACAATTATAATATTAAAAGGCATCGGATGGGGAAATGCATTGGAAGGATTGCGAGTGAAATGGGCCAAATGCTAGCAAAAGGGACTGGTAAATTTCGGATATCTGGTTAGCATGGACGACTTGGACCGAAGTGTATGCTTCTGTGCTGTATAACTCTATGTTAGTCAATAGTATTTGATCTGGCAATAATAGATACAGTCAATGTAAAATATTTGTAAATCCCTTCACATGCAATCATTTAAAAGGTTTGAATTAGTTGGAACACTAAATAAGTTTCTAATGTTTGGGATCCTCTGTAAAATATAGGATATGTTGTAGTGTGTGTCTGGGGCCAAAAGCCCACCCCACTATTTATTTACTTCACTTAACTCTGTCAGTTTGTTCATTAAATGTATTCTGTGCAAGCCAGATATTCCTCCTTCAGAAAAATCTCTGAGCTTCATTCAGCACTCTGCATTCCACAAATGCTTTTAATTCAGGGAAATGAAGGGGACTGGCCTTCAAAACATTCCCTCGGATCTAATAATATTTTCTCAGACATCATTAAGATAGCTTCACCAGGCAAAACAGGTCCTTATTGGAGCAGGAAGTTTCTGCATCAAATAAAATCCAATTTAAAATTGCAATCCAGTATGTGTCTTAAATTGACGGTAAAAGTAATGAATATCAAACATTGGAGAAGTGCAATTAGATGTCTTAGGTAAGACTACAATGGCTAATAGCCAATCAGCAAACAACAACAGCTTGCACTGAAAACAAAAAGTGCTGGGGATCACAGTGGGTTAGGCAGCATTCATGGAAAGAAAGCAAACTAACATTTTGAATCTTCTGTCATCTAGGCTCGAAACGTTAGCTTGTTTTCTCTCCATGGATGCAGCCTGATTCCAGCATCTGCAGTAATTTATTTGTATAACAATAGCTTGCATTTACTTGGTGCCATTCAAGGAGCTTCAGAAGACATAAGGAGAGAGATAACCAAAAGGTTGGTCAAAGAAATAGGTTTTAGGAAGAGTTTTAAGGAAGAGAGAGAGGCGGACCTAAGTTTAGGAGGGAAATACAGCTAGCTGTAACACAGCTGACAATCATGGAACACTGAATATTGGGACAGCAGAGGAGGCTAGAATTGAAGGGTTGTATGGATAGAGTAGAGATCACACCAAGTTTTGAAAAGAGTACAAATTAGAGAGAAGCTGTTTTGGAATCAACCTAAAGTGTTATTTTCTAATTCACTATCCCTCAACATTCAATAATACGTCCAGTGGCTCACTAAGTCTGGAGTTGCATTCCCAGGCCACTACTCCATATTACTATCCTGCCACACAAATACAGTTGGCATTTGCTCTGCTGAATTGTTACTAAATAGAAGATGCCATGAAAGCATTACTGAGCTGCCGAATGCAATTATCATCACTTAGGAATCTTCATTATTGGATTTTAGTAAAAGGAAGGTCCCTGGTTAATGATGGGAATAAGCAGAAGAGGAAGTTCCCAGTGAACTCCCTGCAAATGTAAAGCTTTTCATCAGACTCTCCATACAAATTGTGAGAAGTGAGAGGCTCTATATTTCAGGGGGAAGACTGAACAGGCTGGGTATCTTTTCTGTAGAAAAGTGAAGGCTGCGGAGTGACCTGACAGGTATCTTTAAAACTATAAAGTGTGTTCAATAGAGTAGACGTCACAATGTTTTCACATGTCTGAGTCTCTTAAACTAGAAATATAAACTTAGAATAGTCACAAAGAAATCTGTAAGGGATAAGAGGTGTGTGGAGAGCAAAGGCACCAGAATAGCCAATCAACTGGTTTTTGTATTGTACATTTGATGTAATCCACAAACAAATTCAGTATAATATCCCATTCTGAGAGAATATGGGATTCAATATCACATGGAATAGTTGAAGATAAAGCTAGACACATATGAAGGACACATAAAGATAATGCTGAGAGAGAGAGAGATGAAGAGAGGTGGGTAAAAGAGAGATGCATATGGAATATAAACACAGCATGGTCTGTTCAGGCCAAATGGCCAATTTCTGTGCTCTATAATTCTGCAGAATTTCTAAAGTCAATTTGTCAGCACATGTTGCACTATCTAATCTGATGGTAAAGCAAAACATCATTTGCAAGCTGCTCTGTTTCTGACAGTCCACCTGCCTGACAGTTCCTGATTCAGAGCTTAAAAATGTTGCTGGAAAAGCACAGCAGGTCAGGCAGCATCAAAGGAGCAGGAGAATCGACGTTTCCGGCATAAGCCCTTCTTCAGGAATTGAAGGGCTTATGCCCGAAACGTCGATTCTCCTTGCTCCTTTGATGCTACCTGACCTGCTGCGCTTTTCCAGCAACACATTTTTAAGCTCTGATCTCCAGCATCTGCAGTCCCCACCTTCTCCTAGTTCCTGATTCAGGTAAAATATTGACAAAGCTAACTGACAGAGTTAATTAGTGTCTCTCTCCCTTCAGTACAATGGAAGTATTCGAAAGGAAACAAAGTCCCTGAAAGTTTTACACAAGAACTTAGAGCATAGGCACACAATGATAACTGATTCAGGACTCTACTCAAGAGCAGATGTGAAGTGAAAATGAGGACTGCAGATGGTGGAGATCAGAGTTGATAGCATGGTGCTGGAAAAGCACAGTAGGTCAGGCAGCATCCTGGGATTAGGAGAATTGACGTTACAGGCATAAGCCCTTCATCAGGAATGAGGCTTGTGGGCTGTGGGGCTGAGAGATAAATAGGATGGGGTAGGATTGGGGGAAGGTAGGTGAGAATGTGTTCAGTAGATGAAGGTGAGGGAGAAGGTGATAGGTTGGAGAGGAGGATGGTGTGGATAGATGGGAAAGGTGATGGACAGGTCAGAAGGGCAGTACCGAGTTGGAGGCTTGGGATTCCTCCATCACCAAACCGTTACCACCCGACGACTGGAGGAGGAATGCCTCATATTCCGCCTTGAGGACCCTGCAACCACACTGGATCAATGTTTCCTCATTTCCCCTCCCCCCCACCAGGCAGCATCCAAGTTGCACGAGAATTCCCCAAGAAGGGCTTATGCCCCAAACGTGGATTCTCCTGCTCCTCCGATGCTGCCTGACCTGCTGTGCTTTTCCAGCACCACACTCTCGACTGTACTCAAAGTGATACCAATAAGCTTGATTTTTTCACACACAAGCACAGTAAATCCCCAAGGGGTATGTATTATTTCGGATGTTAACTGTTCATGATTTTCTTATGTTGGAATATTTGACAGTTCTTTATCCTACAGCTTATGTTCTGAACCACTGTCTCCTCCATTTGTAAATGGCATTAGGGCTATCATGCTGCATAATTTATCCATCTCATTCCACAACGGAAATCAAAACATCAATTCTGCAAAGGTAAGCCTCTGTTCGGAGGAGACACAAACGCCACCTCTCTCAATACACACACCCATTCAGATTAGTCCATGCATTGGTCTGATTTGACGAGCAGAGATCTACAGATGGCAATTAACCCTTTGTGGTTTCCCCCTCCCCTTCCCTCAATGGTTGAAAATATTCAACACTTGCTCACAGTTAGCTAGCATTTCAAGTTTTAATATGAAACAGCCAATGAAAATAGCATTTCACTTTCTAAAAGACGTCCCTTTTATTCTCAAAAGTGCTGACCCAGAGTGCTGGCGATATCCATGCCCACCCACTTCAAGCTGAAATCTAGGTTGGTAGGTTCCGAGGGATGGCGGTGGTCTTTCTGCAGTAGGTGATAATATCGCACCTCGCTCCCCCCCCCCCCCCTCCAACCCCGCACTGCTGGGGAAGCTAATAAGGTTTTTTTTGTGTGTGTGAAAGCACTTGGGAGTTAAAGTCAGTGCAGCACAATGGCTGATTCTTTACTCCGGGACCACATCCAAAACGTGCGCCGGTATTCTCAGGCGACCCACAGTGGGTATTCCAGGGCTGAGAACGAGTTGATGGGAAGAAGCCAAACTCTTACTGATAGCCTTTTTTTTTGTTGTTGTTTTCATGTCAACAACTGACAGAGAATCCATTTAGTCGTTTTGGGGAGTCGCGTTAATTCATCTGCCACAGGTTATTTTTCTTGAAGCTAGCAGTTTCTAATAGGGATCGAACTGCGGGTGAATTACTTTTTCCACACACCGGGGTAATCGGGCACCTGACCCCTGGTGCAGTGACTGTACAACCTCCAGAGAAACCACCTTTGTCACACAAAATGCAGTGACAGCAGAAACGCGTGTTTCCCTTGTTTATCTCTTTAACAGATTAGTGCTGTCACACTGGGACACGCTGAACCCAATGCTGCACCTCAGTCTAATCCCCTTTTCGCTAGAAATGAAGAGCAAGCAGACACCTACAAATTAAATTCGTTAAGCTACCAAAATTATATAGAGGCAGGAGGCCGTTTAGTAAAACGGTGCTGATCGTATTAGCACCAAAGCCAGGGGAAACGAACAGACTGCAACACACCCAACTCGGGACACGATGTTTCTAGTATATTAGCACAGTTAAAGATATTGCCACAGAAGTAGCACTCTGCCGTACCTTCAGGAGTCTAACTGATGGCAGGAAAGCCGCATGACACAGTTTACGGATGGTCCAGTTCAAAGGCCTGGGAGCTTCGGTGTGGCTCATGACGGGTTAGTCCTGGCATGGAGTGGAGCGGAGCCAGACGAAAGGGGCAAATCCAGGGACTGAAGGAACAGCGGCAGCAAACAGCCAATTCAACTGAATGGATCTTTCGACAAGAGAGCAGCAGCTAATGTGTATTTATATATTTTTTTTACATATTGTATATACATCCACCACTTCAGCATGTGAGGATAATCGTTAGTCCTGTTCCTTTCCAGGGTATCAAAGCTCCGGTGGACTAGTTCCCAGGTATGTAGATCACAACAGGCTAAGAGCAGTCAGCTGCCCAGGGGAGGGCTGGTTGATTTTCCCTCACCGTCTCTCTGAAAAGCGAGATAAGATTCATCCGGCAGTGTAGTCTCCGCCGAGACTGAGCTAGAAAGACCCAGTTACAGCAAAAGGCTTTCCAGCGCAGCACATCAGAAATTTCAGATGGGTGTTTTACTTGCACGCTGGGGTTTTGTTTTAAGTTTGTAAACGTGTGTGGCTGCTCCACAAGGGGCAAGTGGACAAGTGCGGGCACCAAAGTATTTCTGCCCCAGAGTTAACGGTTTCAGTGCCGAATTCTACCTGTGGATCTCAGCGAATGCAAAGAAAGGATTTCTCTCGTCATCGCCAAGCGCCCCAAAGCACCTTGTACCTCATGTTGTTTCACCCAAACTGTCCAGCGGCCAATTTGCACACAGTAAGCTCCTACAAACAGCAACCAGAGCATGTATTTTAGTAATAATGGGGGGGAGAGTAAATATTGAGCAGGGAGATCAATATTCTTCTTGGAAACAGTAATGGCCATGTGTGATCTCTGTCATCACCTGATGGGACCTCAGCTTATTTTTCATTCATTCTCAGGATGAGGGTGTTACAGGCTCGGACAGCATCATCCCCAATTGCCCAGCGGGCAGTTTAAACTCACCCACATTGCTGTGGGGCTGGAGTCGCATGTCACTGGAAGGGTAGCAGTTTCCTTCCCTGAAGGACAAGAGTGAAATAGATGGGTTGTCCCAACAATCAACAATGGATTCGTGGTCATCATTGGATGAGTAATTCCAGGCTTTTATTGAATCGAACCTGACTACCCAGAACTTTATCTGGGTCTCTGGATTAACAGGCCAATGATAATGCCACAAGACGGTTGCCTCACCCCGACCCCAGCTTAAACGTGTCGTCTATAATATGGCAGCTCAGATAATGCAGCACTCCCTCAGCACTGCCCGCGGAGTGCCAGCCTTGATTCCTCTACTCAACTTCTAGTTTCTGTACTTTGTATCCCCAAGTTATGCAGCCCAGGATGGAGAATGTGAGAATGTGTGTAAGGATCACCTCTAATGATCACAGCTTTTCATGCTAAGGCAAAATTCAGGAGTCCCACCTGAGGCATTTCCAGATGGAGATGTCCCCACATTTGGTGCTCAGGAAATACAGCAAATGGAGAAAAAAAATCCAGAATTACTAGTTCTGGTCAGATTATTCCTGGAAGTTTCATCACATGGCTTCCTGCCTCCAAATAACTTCTCCCACAATAATCTTCGTTCTAAAGCTATCTTACTATCCTTCCTTCCATCCAATGACTTCATCTGTACTTCCCATTGCCTCAGGAAAGGTTCCAACATCAACAAAGACCCTTTCCACTCTGGTTATAATCTCTTCCAACCTCTTCTATCAGGCAAAAGATACAAAAGCATAAGCACACAGATCAACCGGTTCTTCCCCACGGTTATTAGACTTTTTTTTAGATTCCCTACAGTGTGGTAACAGGCCCTTCGGCCCAACAAGTCCACACCGACCCTCTGAAGAGCAATCCACCCTGACTACTGCACCTATCACTACGGGCATTTTAGCATGGCCAATTCACATAACCTGCATATCCTTTGAAATGTGGGAGGAAGCCGGGGCACCTTGGGGAAACCCACATAGACACGGGGAAAATGTGCAAACTCCACACAGATAGTTGCCAGAGGCGGGAATTGAACTCGAGTCCCTGGAGCTGTGAGGCAGCAGTGCTAACCACTGAGCCACCGTGCCGCCCTTTTGAATGGACCTGTCAAATTTCAAATTTAATGTTGATCTCACTCTTTGTGCACCTACTCTGCAGCCATGACATTGTATTTCTCACTCTGTTCCATTACCCTTATGCACTTTGCATGTTATCATCTGCCTGTATTGTATGCAAAACAAAACTTCTACTGTACCTAGGGACATGTGACAATAATAAATCAAATCTTTGGCACCTTCAGTGTTGTAAAACATCTCAAGGCACTCCACAGGAACTTCAGCCGCCAAAAAAACACACACTGAGCCATATACAGAGTAGTGAGAGCAAAGTTTGGACTTAGAGGTGGGTTTTGAGGAGCATCCTAAAGGTGGAAAGACAGGTGGAGATGTTTAGGGAGAGAATTCCAGAGCTCAGGGCCCACTAAGCATAACGCAGAGTCACCAATGATGGTGGGATGAAAACTGGAAGAGGCCAGAACTGAAGGGCTACAGAGCTCTTTGAGGAGGGGACAGTGAAAGAGGCTGGAAAGATCAAGAGGGTGAGAAAATGGAGGGATTCAAAAACAAGTCTAAGATAAAACTGAGCTGACAGACAGTGTATGTCAACTACAGAGCATGGCATAAGTTAGGACACAGGAGTTTTGGATAATCACAAGCTTACGGAAGATAAAATGTGAAAGTCCAGCCAGGAGTGCTCTGGAACCATCAAGTCTAGGGGCAACAAAGCAAAAAATGAAGGTCTTAGAAACAAACTTAAAAAAAATGTCAATGTCTGTTCTAAATCCCCAGGAACCAATCTCTCCTGTTTTTGTTTTATTGTAACAGCATCTTGAAGATTAACCTTTCCTGCTGGGCACTCCATGAGTATCCAGGAGGGTTGACAACCCTAACCCTATGGAGAAATACAGAAATGTGGGAATTGATAGTGGCAGGTAAAATACGAGTTGCAAGGGTCAGAAAGGAAATGAGGAATTCAATAGGGCTTCTAGTTACTATTATACAGGATGTGATGGCCACTGGCTGAGTCAGCACTTATTGTCCATCCCCCCCAATCACTCCTAAAGGTGCTGGTGGGCTGCCTTTTTGCAATCTACGTGAGGTATGTCCACAGTGGTTCTAGGGAGTTTTCGGGCATTCATCCTGTATTTTATCCCACAGTAAGGGAATGATGATAGAGTTTCAAATCAGGATGGCATATGGTTTGGAAGAGATCGTGAAGGTGGATGGTGTTCCCATTCATCTGTCAAACTTGCTGTTCCAAATGGTAGAAGTCATGGGTTCAGAAGGTGCTATCACAGCAGCCTCAGTGTGTGGCTGGAATGTATGTTTTAAACAGCTTACATAGCTGGTGAAATGAAACAGCTCACGGTAAGTCGGCTGACAACAGAGGAAATGAGGAGACAGTGAGGTGTGCAGATGATCAGAGCTGAGAGCTGGAAAAGCACAGCAGGTCAGGCAACATCCAAGGAGCAGGAAATTCAACATTTCGGGCCAGAGTCGTGATGAAGGGCTCCAGCCCAAAATGTCGATTCTCCTGCTCCTCAGATGCTGCCTGACCAGCTGTGCTTTTCCAGCAACATACTCTCAACAGAGGAAATGAGACCAGACTCAAAGGGTTGGAGATGAGGATAAATTTTAAGGTTAGAAGAGGTCTCAGAGAGATATTTGAACACAAGGTTGAGGATTTTATTCTGGGATATTGGAGTGTCAACTCAAGACAGCAAAGACAGGAGTAATGATGAGTGAATGAGGATTGGGGAGGGATTGACTATGAGCAGCAGAGCTGAGGATTACGGGTCAAAAAATTAGAGGCTAGCAACAAGAACACTGGAACTCTGGTGGTGATCAGAGCAATAAAAGAGGGTAACAGCAACTGGTGGGCTGAAGCAGGGGCAGTGATGGGACAGTGAGTGGTCCTTGTAACTGAGGAATTATGAGATTGAGTGCTCAGATTGGGGTCAGATAGACTGTGAATGGATTGGTTCAAGCTGAGACAGTAGCTGCAGAGGGAGGATAGAATCATGGAAACTATTAGGGGTTTGGGATGGGAGCCAAACTTTCCTTAAATTTAACTGAGATAATTTTTTTTTCTAAACCAAGATCAACAGTTCAACAACTAGGAGACAGGAACACATCAAGAAAACTCTGGAATCCAACCTCCCATCATGACTATCTCTTGCCACAACTGTATGAAAATAAATGTATGATGGAAGTAAGGAGAAGAGACAGTATTCTATAAATAAGACATTGAGAACAGATTTCAAAACAGCCTCTTCCCTACTTTATAAACCTCAATAGCAGCATGTAAATGATTGAGAATTGAATGAACTAACCCTGTTAGCATATGATCTATGGACTTTAATACAGAGTAGTTAACCTTTCATTTTTATTCTGTAAATCATTTTGCAACATGTAATTATTTGTGTACTGAAATGTTCATAATTGTGCAATCCTACTATTATTTTGAGTATTTTATTTTTTGAAGATTGTATCTAGCTATGTTATGAATTAGGATGATGTGTCTTATTTGTATCATCATCACCTTGTGCCATGATAAGCTTTCAATAAACCAATTATCTACCTGATGGAGAGGTAGAGTTAGTGTTGTCAATACATCTGTAAGATGCTTGACCCCTGATGATGTTGCCAAATTTGATTAAGAAAGAGGGAGACCAAGGACAGCTTGAGTAAGGAGAACTTACTGGACAGAAACCATGCAATCAGTCAATCATTATGTCATTGTTCTCTACACAAAATAACTCTGGGAAGTAACTTGCTTCTTGGCTTTTAAACTCCCATTTACACTTGCTATTTGAAAGAAGGTTGAGATCCTCAGGGGTTACTTTTTTTAACAAAACATAATAGTGCCTATTATTGGTGCTTCTTTATTCCTTGGATCTTCCCAGCACATTACTCTTGTTTCGTCCTTCCAGGCCACGGCCAAAGCCACCTGAAAATTTGACCTGCAATGATTTGCAGCAGCTTAAATACCTCCTTTGAAAGCTCTTGAATTTTTTTTCTCTTTGGGATTGGAATTCAGAAGCCACAAGTGGTGAATAAATAAAAGGAAATGATTTGTTCTCTCACCCTGAATAATCACCTGAGTCTGGAAAAAGATAATGGCTTCTGAAAGGTTTCCAGTGATGAAATTATCCCAAATATGGCTAAGAACCTCATTCTTCAAGTCGAATTGTACATTACTTAAGTCCAACTGATTTACTTAGTTTGTATCTTTTAGTTCCATTGATTTTTGGAGGGGTATTCGTGGAAGAGAGATTTGCATCCAATGAAATAAGAAAGGGATGGGCAAGATGAGGTAGGAGATGAATAGACAGATCAAAAGGCCCACTGCACAGTTAAGAAATACTAAATAATTGTTTTCTGTATCACCTCAAACCTAATCCACAGCTGCAAACATCGAGAGAGCTTGAGACAATGAAAGGATTTGAAATAAAGAACATGCATTTCTGAACTGATGGACAGCAGAGCTCCACAAACGCAGACTGCGGTATAAGTTAGGACACACGGTATAAGTTAGGACACAGGAGTTTTTGATGACAGAAGGTAAAATGTGGGAGTCCAGCTGTGAGTTCCATTGGAATTGTCCAGTCTAGAGGCAGCAAAGCAAAGAATGAAGGTCTGCGAAACAAATTTTAAAATGGTCTCTCTTCTAGGTCCTGAGGGTTTTACTTCTCCTGGGCTTGAAGTTTAACCTTTCTTGCAGAAATCTCAGGATGGTTGGCAACCCTAGCACTATGGAGAAATGCAGAAATGTGGGAATTGATTGTATTGGGTAAAGCATCAGTTGCAGGGGTCAGAGAGGGAAAGTGGTCACCTTCACAAACAGAAACATCAAGCATCTGTGCTACTGAACAACTTCACAACATCAAAGTCTTTCAGGAGGTCACCCTCAGACTTCTGTGTTTTAGTGGAAGGAGCCGCACCTTCTTGATTTTTCCTGATAGTTAGAAGTTTTCCAGTTGACCATATCATCATATCAGCTTGGCTTCCAGATACTTAAAATATCCAAGTGAATAACAGACTGCTAAATTGAGCACAACCCATTTAGATTCACATTCACACTCAGATCACTCGCAATAAGCAAGGAAAAGTTAATTCCTGAGAAATCTCACTTGCCTTAGTGATCTGGTTCACGATAATCAGGTCATTTTAGGGTTGATATTCAGAGTGACCCAACAGCGTTGAGTTATTAATTATGCTGCTTGGTTTCAGACACAAGATGCTCAAGTAGAATGATTCTGCAGAGAGAGAATCTCTGCTCATGAAAGCTTATTCTAATATCATACTACAGAAAGCAGAGCAAAGCTTTTGCATCAATTAAGTGAGATGAAATTCTAACCTGTATGTATCTATCCTATGTTTAGCTTCCTTTTTCACATTAAATGGATATTAATATTGCATTGTCGAAGACATTAGGACAGGAACAGTCGAAAACTCAAATAAGGTGACCCTGGGCTACCAAAGTTCCTAAGCTGGCTATGAACTAACCAATCGAGTTGGCATTGGTGGTTGGAGAAGGGAGTGCGGTTGTGCTGATCTGCTTCTGTAAAAAGAAGAATTACGACAACAGTGTGCATTTAGAGAGTACCTTTACTAACCCAAAAGCCTTCAATCAGAGTATTATCAAAACAAAGTGTGACAATAGCTACAAAGTTAAAAATCACACAACACCAGGTTGTAGTCCAACAGGTTTATTTGGACGCACTAGCTTTCGAAGCACTGTTCCCTCATCAGGTGGTTGACAAAGTCCTGATGAAGGAGCGTCGCTCCGAAAGCGAGTGGGCTTCCAATTAAACCTGTTGGACTATAACCTGGTGTTGTGTGACTTTTAACTTTGTACACCCCAGTTCAACACCGGCTCCTCCACAGAATAGCGACAAAGTGAAATGTTAGACAGGTGGAAAGAAAAACCTGGTCAATGAGGTAGGCTTTAAACAGCATCTTAAATAAATTAAGACAGCTGAAGGAAAGGTCCACTATAGTGGAGCTTTTAAAATCAGAAAATCTCAAGAGAAGCATCAAGAATCTGAGGAATGCAGACGTCTTGGGAGGACTGAGGGGGATTACAGAGATTGGAAGAGGCAAAAATCATGTAGCAGTTTGATGACAAGAATGAGAGGTTTAATATTGGGATGGACTGGCAACAACTGTGGTAAAATAAGGCAAATGACAGTCAGTGACTACCAGTGTTTTATTCCCTTAGCTTAATGTGGGCGGCATGGTGGCACAGTGGTTAGCACTGCTGCCTCACAGCGCCAGAGACCCGGGTTCAATTCCCACCTCAGGCGACTCTCTGTGTTTCCTCCCGGTTTCCTCCCACAGTCCAAAAATGTGCAGGTTAGGTGAATTGGCCATGCTAAATTGCCCGTAGTGTTAAGTGAAGGGGTAAATGTGGGAGAATGGGTCTGGGTGGGTTATGCTTCGGCGGGTCGGTGTGGACCTGTTGGGCCGAAGGGCCTGCTTCCACACTGTAAGTAATCTAAACTACTGCAGTTACAGGGTGAGAATTTCCACCACCACCATCCCCCTGCCCCACCAATAATGGCATTATTTTAGCACTCATTTGGGACAAGCAACTACATTGACACCAACATGGAAACCATTTATGATGATTTTCTCACCCCAAAACTGACTTTTCCAAATTCCCTCAATCCTTCTTGTGACCCTCCCTTGGAATGTGCTCATTAAAACATAACAAGTATAATGCAGCCACTTCTTTATCCCGATTTACACTGGCCATGTATGTAATTATAATAAATTACACAGAGTCCATCACACAGCAAATAGTCTTTCAGATGAATTAGTCTAGGCTGGCATTTAAGGTTCAACTGACCCTCTTCCCACTCTATGTCATCTCACCCTATCTTCTATTCCTTTCTTTCTCATGTATTTCATGTATTCCCCCTCACTGTATCTGAGCCATTCATTTCAACCACTCCCTGTGGCATCAAATTCCATATTCTTGCTAATTGCTGTGTAAAGAGGTTTTTACTATGGGGCTTATTGGTGATGATCGTATTTATGACCACACAGTGGAAACATCTTCATATCTATGCATATAAAAACAGCATGATTTTCAGGAACTCTAAGTAGTCACCTCACAGCCAGGTTGTTTGCCAGAGGAAAGGTTTGGACCTCTCTAAGGTATGGACCTCTCTAAGGTAAAAAGATAAGAAAATGGATGAGACTGAAATAATTGTGTCTTCTTGGAAGGTTATGTTCAAATTGAGAGTGATCAATACAGCAACAGAGGAGGCCTACATGAAAACATGAGGGAAGGAAAATTGAGATGGCATTTGTGGTCCTACGTTTAAGATTCACATACTTCCGTTTAAATCATTCCTTGTCCTCCTACCTCCCTCTCTATGTCCAGCCTCACACTGTCCAAGATCTCTGCATTCCACCAAAACTGGCCTTTTCAGCATCTCCCAAATTTAATTCCTCCATCATTAACAGCAGTTCATTCAACTCGGGATGGGGGTGTGTCAACACTCAAACTGCATCCTAAACTGCTCCAAATTTCTTTTGTCTCTCTCTCTCTCTCTCTCCTCTTTAATGCGATCCTTAAATCCTACCTCTATACCAAGCTTTTGAATACTTGGTCTGATATCTACGGCTTTGAAATTTTCTTTTGGTAATTGCTTCTGTAATGCACCTTGATTATTTTCCTGCATTAAAGGGGTATATAATTGAATTTGGTTGTTGTAATACGTATGAAAGTGTAGCCACAATTTTAGTACTTTTAAAGATCTGCAGAAGTGGAGTCCATCCTAGAAACATGGGATTTCAGGTCATAGAGGAGAAAGTGAGGACTGCACATGCTGGAGATCAGAGCTGAAAATGTGTTGCTGGAAAAGCGCAGCAGGTCAGGCAGCATCCAAGGAACAGGAGAATCGACGTTTCGGGCATAAGCCCTTCTTCAGGAAGGAGGGCTGAAGAAGGGCTGTGAAAGGGCTTATGCCTGAAACGTCGATTCTCCTGTTCCTTGGATGCTGCCTGACCTGCTGCGCTTTTCCAGCAACACATTTTCATTTCAGGTCATAGGGAAAGAAAACACATTCAGTCCTTTAAAAGTTATCTCTTTGAATTATTGTCTTAAAATACCAGTTCTATTGGAGTGCTACCTAATGGTGATGTAAAAATTCTTTCTTCTCCCAATTATTTGAATAATTGCTGGTTTTTGTAACCTGGGAATCCAGGCTTATAAGACTTATTGACTGGGATCAAATTAGTCTGATAAATAAAGGTCATCCATCATTTTAACATTCAACATTTAAACATTCCAATTCTCCCATCACAACCTGCAGCTGTATTTTGAATAACATTAAGGTTTTGTTGCTGCTAATTTACATCTTGGATTTTCAAAAGCATAGCAGTTTCAGGATGAGCAGGGGCATGCAGAAATAACTGAGTAATACAATTAAAACCTTATTGGGAGACCAAATCTATTGACCATAAATATAAGACAGCCACTAATAAATCTAATGAGGAATCGGAGAGAAACTTGTTTTTAAAGAAAGAGAGACCTAATGCCAAAGTTCTTCATCAGGACAAATACAAGAATTCCAAATCTCAAGTGATTACAATAATTTATATTACAGAAGAAAAGGGTGCCAACCTATTGGCTTCCCAAACCCTTGGGTAATTCAAAACAAGAAAAAGGCTTGAGTATATATCAATGTGTTTGAGGAGAAAGTGAGGTCTGCAGATGCTGGCGATCAGAGCTGAAAATGTGTTGCTGGAAAAGCGCAGCAGGTCAGGCAGCATCCAGGGAACAGGAGAATCGACGTTTCGGGCATAAGCCCTTCTTCAGGAATCAATGTGTGACAATGTATATATCAATGTGTGTCATTTTTATGAAGCATAATTGATCTATGTGATGAGTTCAACTGAATATAAAAATGTGAATTGATTAAATGAACTTCTTCATCTAAAGAGTAGTTAGAGCGTAGAATCCACTCCTACATGGAATTGTTGTGGTGAATAGCACAGATAAATTTAAAGGGAAGTTAGATAAACATAAAAGAGGACAGGAGGCACTGTGGCTCAGTAGTTAGACACTGCTGTCTCACCTGGGTTCGACTCCACCCTCAATCAACTGTCTATGTTGAGTTAGCAAATTCTCCCATGTTTGTGTGAGCTTCTTCCAGGTGTTCCGGCTTTCTCCCACAGTTCAAAGATGTGCAGGTTAGGTGGGTTGGCCATGTTAAAATGCCCTATAGTGTCGAGGGATGTGAAAGTTAGATAGATTACCAATGGGAAATGCAAGGTTACAGGGATAGGATAGGGGGCTGGATCCAGGACAGGTGCTCTTTGGAAGGGTGGTGTGGACAATGGGCTTAATGGCCTGCTTCCACACTGTAGGGATTCTATGACTAGAATGGTCCACTAATAGAGGAAATGAAGAGGAAAGGGAGGAAGGTTGTATGGAAAATAAGCATCAGCATGGATCAGTTTCTGGGGATTACAATTGACCCAAAACTTGACTGAACCAGCCATGTGAAGATGACAGCTACAAGAACATGACAGAGACTGGGAATGGGAATTCTGCAACACCTAACTCACTTCCTGATTCCTTAAAGTCTGTCCACCTTCGACAGGAGTGTGATTGGTGCAACTCAACAACAGGCAAACAGCTTGACACCATCCAGGATGAAGCAGCTCTGTAAACTGGCACTCCATTTGCCGTATTCGACATTCACTCTCACTGCCAACTGTGCACATTAGCAGCAGTGTGTATCATCTACAAGGTTCACTGTAGCAACACGCCAAGGCTCCTTCTGCAGCATCTTCCAAATTCACAAACTCAATAACCTACATTGCGAAAGAACAGCAGATAAATTGGAATGCCAGCACCTGTAAGTTCCCCTCCCAGTCACACAACATCCTGACTCATAGCCATGTCACCATTCCTTCAACATCACTGGGACAAAATACTGAAACACCTTTCCTAAAAATATCATAGGTACATCTATGCCACATAGACTGCAGCAGTTCAAGATGTCAGCTCACCCCCACCTTCTCAAAGGCAAGCAGGGTGGGCAATAAATGTTGGTGACGTTAACATCCCATGAAAGAAGAAAAAGAAAAAGTTGAGATGAAAGACCTGTTTCAGTAAACTCTATGTAATTCTAGACAAAAATCTGTAGAACCAACCAAAGATCTTTAAGTAAATTCACTTGTAAAATAAACAGCTATTTTATGAAGTACCAGAATCTCTCAGAATGAACAGTATCCCAACAAGAGAAAGATCACCACGTTTTGAAACAAAGTTGTTATTGTTAATATGCATGCTGCTAAATTGTTTCCATGGTTTAAGTCAGTATTTGAATGGATGAGCAGGGACATGCAGAAATGACTGAAAAATAGTTAACATGTTATTGGGAGACCGAATCCATTGACTATAAACATAAGATAGCCACTAATAAATCCAATAAGGAACTGGGGAAATATTTTTCTGCTTAGACGAGAAGCAAGATTGCTCTCTCGCATGTGGCAGTGAAAGTGGCTGTATTTATAAATCAAAAGTGTATATTCTCAGCATGCTGTGTGTAACTAGTCAGGAGGGACTTTAACCGTTATGTGTGAGCAGCACCAGTTGGGATGGAAATTGTTCAGTCACACTTACATTCTAAAACTACACAGAAAGCAGCCATCCATGTTACAAGTGTTCACGAGCACACTTGGTGGCTAACTTGCCTTGCAGACAGAGGTTTGAGGGTTCTAGCCCTGCTTAAAGAACTGAGTATATTGGTGCAATATAAATTGGAATCCTCTCTTGTTAAGGGTGTTGTCCCTCCGTTCTTGAACAGAGTGTCCCCATCTGAATTTCCTAATATGATTCATGGATAGAACATAGAACACAGAACAGTACAGGGACAGACCCGCTCATACTGCTAATCAGAAGATGAAAGACTTGTCCTATTGCCCTGGCAGTTTCTTCTGCAGTTATTTCTTCTGCAGTTAGCATCAGAAAACTTGATTTGCTCTGTATGGAATCTTATCGTGTACGATGGACTGTCCTTATACACTACTAAAATCCTTTTTATTTAGTCGCAGAATGTGGGCATCATTGACATTTATTGCCCACCACTTATTGCCCTTCATAAGGTAATGCTGAGCCACCTTCTTGGAACACTGCAGACCATGTGGTGTTGATAAACCAACAGTGCTATTCAGGAGGCAGTTCCATGACTTTGACCCAGCATCAGTGAAGGCAGGCTGGTTTGTGTTTGAGATGGGATCTGGCAGGTGGTGGAGTTGCCGTGTACCCGCTGTCCTTGTTTTACAATGTGATAGAAGTGACAGATTTGGGTGGTGCTTTTGAAGAAGCCTTGTTGGATAGTACTATTAATTCTTGTAGGTGCCACTGTGCATCAGTGATAGGGAAGGAGTGAATTGGATCTGAAGTGCATTGCCATGTCCTGAAGAGACAAAAACTGTTACATAAAATCTAATGTTCTTCTCCCAGTTCTATGGTTACACCAAAAATGGTTTGAAGGAGTGTCATGCCATTGTGTGCCAGGATGGACCAATAAGTTGTGTAATGGAAATGAATGCTGGAATTAACTTCTGTTACTAATTAAGCAAACTCACGCTCGAATACAAGACCAGTCCTAACTGCAAGCAGAAGATTTTCTTCAATCACAATGCAAAGTCTAATCTAAGAAAAGTAACAGGGGGCTGCGGGCAGGAAAGATTAACAGTAAATTTCCATAATTTGAAATAAATCTCGACTGATATTGAACCTTTTTTTTATTTTTCATCTTCTGTGTTAATGTTCATCAGCTGTTTCTGCCAATGTAGAATTACAGAGTTAATTTCCTGAACATCATCTCTGACTGTCTGATCATAGCAGTTCCAACAACTCTGCTACATTACAAAAAAGGGATGTAGGCATCACTAGCAATCCCAGTAATTATTGCTTATCCCTAATTGCCCTGGAAATGTTGGTGGAGAGCTGCCTTCTTGAACCACTGCAGTCCACATGATGAAGAATGCATGTGGGTTTATTAGGGAGGGACCTCCAGGATTTTGACTTAGCTCTGGTGAAGGAAGGGTGATATAGTTCCAAGTCAGAACAGTGGTCACATTGAAATTTTAATCTTCTACATCAGATCCAATTAAAACATGAATCTAACTGTTCTCAGAGCTTAAACAAAAAGACTGCAATCATTCTGTAGCTCAGTAAATTTTGGGTGAAAAGCATAAATCACTCACCAAAAGATAATTCTGAATGTGTCTCAATGAGACATATCTGCTCGTCCTTTTGGCAACTCCATAATGTTAAAAAATAATGACACTGTGTTCATGCAGAATCTTGTCATAGCCTTAATCAAATCTGAAGGGTTTCAGATCTTGCTTCGGGAATGGGATTTGAACCCGAAACCTTATAATTCAGATTCAGAAGCAGGAGCACTAGCTACTGAGCCACAGATGACCCAGTAAATTAATGACTTATGAATATTACTGCGAAGAAAGACATTGTCAAAGCTTTTCAGCTCACACTCAGCAGACAAACACATGAACACAGCTTATTTATACTTGCTAGAAGCAAAATACATTCATTCACAGGTAACTGTTCTCTGAAAATACAAGGAGTATGTTCAAGGCTTGTGACTTTGTTGAACTATTCAGAAATTCGGGCAGTCTATAGTTTCTCTATTGCTTTTACCATGACAATCCCTCAGCCAGTGTTTGCTGGCTAATCAATCAGCATCCCTTCCTCCTGTGGTATGGCAAGATAAAAAGCCTCAGCAACACATCGTTCTTTTCAGCAATAACTTCAGAGGCTCAGACAGCATCTTAAAAAATGTCATCTATTTGCACCCTGCAGTTTCAACAAACAGCAAGTGCCTTCCAAACACTGATTAATCCATTATTGGAGCTATTACAAGTATTGAATTGACACCCAAGAGGTTAAAGTTCAGAGTTTGAGGGCTGGAATTCATGACAAATAGCCACACAAATCAGATGGATGGTTTATTTATTTGCCCAGCATGAGTTAGCAATAGCAATCTGTTGTGCTGGAATTTAATAAGGAAATGAAATCAACTCAATTTGTCAAACCAGCATCTAAGGAAACTAAACCAGACACTATTTTATTCCATCTAATATTCTATTCTGACATATCTGGACGCTGTGTAGAGTTCCTGGCGTCACAAAATGATAAGGCTTTGCAACTAGCGCATTGTAGAAATGCCAGAATGTTACCACGACTCCAACTCTCTACTTTCTACTCGGAACTTGGACAAAGCAGGAGACTCACAGGACAACAGCAGAACCACTTCAGAGATTTCCTGAGGAGGTGAAGCATGACCATTGACGTATGGAATACTCACGGCTTGTGACTGACCAAAATGGAGGAGACACCTTTGTGAAGGTACTGAACATATTGATAGACTGGATTGGGAACATGGAAAGGCAAAGTCAAACACTGCTGGCAGCATCAAAACCTCCAAATAACTTATTTATCCAACCATTCAAGCATTACTGGACTCCATGTGGCAGACTCTGTGCATCAAACATTGGACTTAAAACCTGGAGAAATGGAGTGCAAACAAGTCATCTCAATCTTGAGAGACTGTCTGAGAAGATGACTGGGCCCTCAGTGGGTTGAATAGAAGGAGATATCATAAACTAGGCTGTATAACCTGGTCCTTTGTATCTTAAAACAGAATTCCAGCCTGGACCTGTACCAGTAATTTCCAAGTGCTACTTCTTGTATAAGGGTCTGAAAGAGTTAATACTGAAGAGTTCCCACCCATAAGCACCACTCACTTGGATGATGTCATATGGACTTATGGACTGAAATGTTTGGGATCTGGAAGGAGTAAATCCTAATATTGGGTCTTCCTCAAAGTCTATGTAACAATGTCTATCATATCAATGTAACCTGTAACTACATAGTAACATACAAAAAAACGGTCTTGTTAATGACAAGAAATTTTTCTAGTTACACTCAGAAATGTTTTTCTTCCGCTACACTGGAACAAGCAGCTCCTGGAGTTTCCTACACTGAACCAGAATGGTGGCAGCAACTTGTATCATAAACAGCAACTCATGCAGGGTGAACGAGCCTGCCCATGCAACTCTACCTTTCCCTGGAATTTGGGGCGATTTGATTGAAGCTTTTAGGATTTTAGAAGTAAGTGATGGGGAAGATAGCGAGAAACATCTTGTGGGAGCTTGTGGGACAGTGTAGTAACCAGGGTCTGTATGGGATGAACAGCCAGAGGAAGTGGTGGATGTAGGTACAGATGCAACATTTAAAAGATGTTTGGACAGGTACATGAATAGAAAAGGTTTAGAGGGCTAAACACAGGCAAATGGGACTTGTTTCGTTTGGGAAACTTGGTCAGCATGGACGAGTTGGTCCGAAGGGTCTGTTTCTGTGCTGTATGACTCCATGACTTTAACCTTAAAATTGAAGGCAGGGCATTCAGGAGAAAAGTTAGGGAACACCTCATCATGTAAAAAGTGAGGGAAGGTTTCTCTGGAGTGGCAGAGGCGGAGGGGAGACTTGATAGAAATCTATAAACTTATTAGATGCATAAATATGGTTGACAGAACATTTTTCCCAGATTTGAAATGTCTAAAACTAGGGGGCATGCATTTAAGGTGAGAGAGAGAAGGTTCAAAGGAGATGAGAGAGGCAAGGTTTTTACCCAGACAGTCATAAAGTCACAGAGTAATCCAGCATGGAAACAGACCCTTCGGCCCAAACTAGTCCATGCTGCCCACTCAGCTTGTTCTAATTGCCCACATTTGGTCCAAATCACTGTAATCCCTTCCTATCCATGTACCTATCCAAATGTTTTTTAAATGTTGCAATTGTACCTGCTTCAACCGCATTCTCTAGCAGCCCATTCCATATATGCACCATTCTCTGCATGAAGAAGTTGCCCCTCGGATCCTTCTTAAATCTTTTCCCTCTCACCTTAAACTTATGCCGTCTAGTTTTCAATTCCCCATCCCTGGGGGAGAAAAAAACTAGATACACTCATCCTATACATGTCCCTCATGATTTTCTACACCTCAATAAGGTCACCCCTCATTCTCCTACATTCCAACGAATAAAGTCCTATCTTGGCCAACCTCTCCCTATAACTCAGGCTTGTTAGTCCTGGCAACATCCTTGCAAATCATCTTTGCACTCTTTCCAGTTTAACTATGTCTTTCCTATAACTCTACACAATACTCCAATTGCAGCCTCAACGACTTATACAACTGTAACATAATGTCCCAACTCCTATACTCAGTGCCTCGACCAATGAAGGTGAGCACACTAAATGCCTAAAAGAATGGTAGGAGTCGGGAATACGCTGCCGGGGGTGGTGGTGGAGACAGGAACAATAGGGGCATTTAAGGAACTTTTAGATAGGCACATGAATATGCAAGGGATGGAGGGATATGGCCCCTAGGGTAGGCAGAAGGGATGAGTTTAATTTGGTGTAATGTTTAGCACAACATCATGGGCCGAAGAGCCTGTTCCTGTGCTCTACTGTTCCAAGTTCTAAGTGTGGAACTCCCCACAGACTGCAACAGTTATTTATTCAATTAATCATTTAAGTGTTATAACTGATAGAATACTGTTGCACGAGGACATAGAAGGATATGGAGCTAAAATACAAATCGCCTTATTTTCATTGAATGCAGAGCAAGTTTGAGAGGCTGCATGGGCTCCTCCCTTTTCTATGCTCCATTGTAAAAGTAAATGAGCCATTAAAGATTTACTCAATTTTTAGATACATTTATTGTGCCTTTAGAATTAGCCAGCATTTTTATACTTCATACTATAAATACAAAATAAATCTAACAGCTCACCTTGTTTGTAATTCTGAAGCATTCACAACTTGAAGGAAAATTTATTACTGTAGCTCAAGCTACCATTAAATTCAAAAATCAGAGTAATCAGATGAATCAATAAGATTGCTATTAATCCTGACTTATGCAGCTCTGCTAAGGGCTGATTAATTAGAAGTACAGCTTCCATACCATACTAGTTCAAATCTGATTACAGAAACAAAGTAATCATTGAGATTGAGAACACATCTTCGGCAGCCACAATGGAACAGGATAGATTGGCTTTTCTTAGTAAAAGTTGGAGAAGCAACTCCTTTGATTTGCTTAATGAGTGAATTCACTGCAAGAGATGCTGTTTAGTAAACAAGCTGGTATGATTCAGTTAATTGTTGGTTTCTGTTAAATTTAATAGGATGTGGTGATATGCCTATGGGTGGTAGGCTTTTCTCTTAAACCATTGCCATTTCTTTCAGGCCAATGCTCCCACATGGTATCAGAGAAGGGATTTTAAGACTTGACCCCAAGAAGCATGAAGAAAATACGATATGTCCAAGTCATAACTTGATATTGCGGGGAGGAGTAATTTAGAGATGATGATGTGAGCAGGGAACAGAGTTGGGGTCAACACCCTTAGGCAATTGATAAATTAGAAATGTTTTTCATTCCAAGTTGCTATTCGGCAACTATATATGTTATATGTCATGTAAGGACAGGAGCAACTGGGCTTATTATTGCCCTGCTCAAATGGCCAAGTCATTACTCAGGCACACATTGATGACTTGTATAATGTATTATAGATGCTGAGAAGTTATTTCCAGAGTGTCTAGAAGATGGGGTCACAATCTCAAGACAAGTGGTAAGTCATTTAAGGTTGTGATAAGGAGAAACGTCTTCACAGGTCAGTTGTGAATCTTTGGACTTCTCCATTCCAGATGCTCTGTCAATGAATGCATTCATCTCCATTCTGACCATCTCCAACCAGAGAGAATCTAAGCATCGCCTTCAGCTGGAGTTGCTTCTCCAACTTTTTAATTAAGAAAAGCCAATCTATTCTGTTCCATTGTGGGTGTCAAAAATGTGTTCTTAATCTCAATGATTATGTTGTTCCTGTAATCAGATTTTAACTAGTATGGTGTGAAAGCTGTATCTTTATATTAATCAATGGCATCACTGTCACTGAATGTCCCATCATCAACAACCTGGGGGTTACAATTGACCATAAAATGAACTGGACTAGTCATATAAATATTGTGGCTACAAGAGCAGGTCAGAAGCTAGGCATCTGGTAGCAGGTAGCTCAGCCTATAACTCTCCAAAGCCTATCCACTATCTACAAGGCACAAAGCAGGAATATGATGGAATGCTCCCTGCTTGCCTGGATGATTGTAGCTTAGGACACAGTCAAAAGTTTTACTTCTTCTGGGACAAAACAACTTGCTTGATTACTGCATAAGCATGCAGTCCCTCTACCACTGATGTCCAGAGGCAACTGTGTGTACTATTTACAAGATGCACAACAGAAATTGAAGAAGGTTCCTTAGACAGCACCTCCCAAACCCACAGCCACTACCATCTAGAAGGATAAGGGCAGCAGATACATGGGAACACCACCACCTGCAGGGTTCCCTCCAAGTCGCTCACCATCCTGAGTTAAGAATGTATCATCATTCCTATGTGTCATTAGATCAAAATCCTGGAACTCCCTCTCTCATGGCATTGTGGGCCTACCTGCAAATGGACTGTTACAGTTCAGGAAAGCAGCTCACCATCATCTTAAAAGCAACTAGTGATGTGCAATAAATGCTGGTACAGCCAGTGATGCCACATTCCATGTGAATTAAATAATTTAAAAACTGAGTTCATTATATTTTTGTCCAACAAGAAAATAAAGGGATATGTGGATAGGAATTGGAGATAGAAGTTTAGTTATGATTGCCCATCGCATAATCTGGTAGCCTACTCCAGAGATCCACTATTGTCTGGAAAGGGAGCTGTTCCTGACCTCTAACTTCAATCTGGCCTTATCATATACAACACTGTGACTTCTGGTTCACACTTGCCTATTTATTTGGAATAACAAGTCAGTTGGAACACAATTTACTTTTTTCATGATCTTACAATCCCCAATCAGATCACCCTAAGTCTAATTTTTAAAAATTCATTCATGAAATGTGTGTGTTGCTGACGTGGCAGCGTTTATTGCCCATCCCTAGTTGCCCTAAAGAAGATGCTTTCTTGAACTGCTATAGTCCATACGATGTAGGTACACCATGATGCTGTTAGAGAGGGAATTCCAGGAGCTTGACTCCACAACCTGAAGGAACAGTCATATATTTCTGGATATATAAGCTTTCCTAAAAGTGTTCAGTCACAGCTCCTCTACCCTAACTTTGTAACCAAAATACTTTAAATAAAGATATATTTCAGTGGATGGTCTGTACCCTATTCTAAGACTCCACATTACCCGCCATGTGAGAAAATCAAAATGAGGTATGATATTCCAAATGCAGTCTGGCCAAAGTCTTCAAAACAAGCTGGAAATCACAGCGGGTTCGGGAGCATCCTTGGAGACAGAGCAAGCTAATGTTTTGAGTCCAGATGACTCTTCATCAGAGATGACATGAAGCGTGGAGAGGGCAGTAGTTATACAATATCAGAATATGAGACTAGTAGAACAATGGTGTGTCCATCTGCCAAACTGGAAAGAACACATGGTCCCATTGGAGTTGGAAGGTGGGGGAGGATGTGGTGACAGAGAATGCAACAAGTAAAACTAAAAGAAAGGGAGGAAATGGGAGTGAGTTCACAATTTGAAGGCGTTGAACTCAATATTAAGTCCAGAAGGTTGGAAAATGCCTAATCTGAAGATGTGATATTGTTCTTCCAGTTTGCACTGGCCAAAGTCTTATACAAGGACAAAATAGTGAGAATTATTTTGCGACCAAACATCCACATAAATGCATCACTATGCCACTGTTCATCCACAGACAAAAGAAGCCTGCCATACTTTATTTAAACACTTGGGAATCTCCTAAAGTGGAAGAGGATCAGCGAGCTGAATGGTCACATGACAGCTCTGCAGACTAGCATTCAGAAAGTGCCTGCTCTCTAAGGAAAGGAGAAAATTCATCCCAGCAATTTTTGTTTTAAATACTGTAAAACATTTGAAACATGAACCAAAAGCAATGAAATTGTATGCATGCAGGTGTGTTGAAAACAGATCCCAAAGAGTTAAAAGACCCACATGCACCAAGCTTTCTGAATTAGTCATTCTGCTATATGATGTGAAAACTGCCCACTGTACAGCACAGAATAAAGATAATCTGTGACTGTCTCTGAGAATAAAATGGTTCATGATAATTATCTATAAATTCCAGCTGAACAGACAGAAAGGTCTTAAATGCACGTAATTAATGAACATGGAATGACTGCAATAAATATCTGAAAATGACTTAGAATTATAATGATGACGAGATGAAAGCAAAGCACATTCCCTTTTCACACACAGTTGTTGGCAATTGTAACATAAACACATCAAAAGAAATGCCAATATGTGAAGGACTGGCAAAATTATACAAAACAGTGGGTAGACTTGATTCAGAATTCCAAACAACTCTGCAGGATGACATAGCCAAAAGGGACTAACCCTGAACAATACCAATGCTTGCAATTATTCCAAATAAAATATCATTTCAGAGCAGGCAACAAAAAACACCTATTTGACTTGTCAAGGAGAGCTTATGCTGTCAAGAAATACAGGGGAAATAGAGAGCATGGTGCAATCTTACAACCTTTGTGAACTTGAGCTACCAACTACCTACAGTGTATTCTCAAGTCCCAACCACTCATTACTTCTGCCTTTATTTAACTTCACTGGCTGCTGGTTCTGAAGTCTCTTGATCTTAAAATTCTCATTTTGTAAACAATTTACTCCCCATGATCTCACTGCTTCCATTCCTGTAATCTTCTCCAAACCTACACAGGATGTTTGGACGCCTCCAATTCTGCTCTCACCTGCATCCCCAGATTTTGGTGGTCATGCCTTCAGCTGCCTGGGTTTCAAGGTCTGAAATTTTCTCCCGAAATCTCTCCACTCTCTACCTCATTTTTCTCATTAAAGGAGCAACTTAAAGCCCACCTCCTTTGCTATGGTTTTGGCCACCTATTTGAACATTTCCTCACGTAGTTCAATGTCAATTTTTGTCGGATTATGTTCCAATGAAGCATCATGGGTTACTTTGCTGCATGCAAGGTGACTGAAAGCATGGACACCAATGGTGCAGGGTGGTTAGGATCCGAAGTACTCAATCGGCTCATAAGAGATATTGCAGTGAGCACCATGATGATGTGTGAACTTGGTGCAAGTCAAGACATGAGCAATAGAATATTGGATAACCTCAGATTTACAGAAGTAGGGATCTAGGACACCAGAAGGGATGCATTAGAGTACAGTAAGTTTTGTTTTAGTGTTGCCCCCTCACTCCGCCCTTGATTTAGCTTCACTTAAATGCTGGTTTGTTCTGAAGCCTTTATCCTAATTCATGAAGTCTTTATCCTTGTTTAATGTTGTGACTTTCATTTTAACATCATTGCTCCCTGGTCTCGTCCAACTGGCATCATGCTGGGGCAAGCTCTGCTGCTTCCTAGCCAACCCTTTTGCTTTGAGCATTCCACTCTATGGCTTCTCCCACTCCCTGACTCACCCGTTCACTCTGAACCCCTTGTTCCCTGATTCTCCCACTTTCCACATCCTTCTTATGACTCCTTGCTGCGACCGTGGTCTCTGGAGATAAGAGACAGGAGGTGCAGCTCTGTCTTGTAAGTGGCATATTCTCTTCAATGGATGGGCCCAGGAGTACAAGTATATAGTTTGTTGAAAGCAGCGTCACCCGTAGACAGGGTGTTGAAGACGGCATTTAGCATGGGGGCCTTCATTGGTTGAGACACTGCACATAGGAGTTGGGACGTAATGTTACAGTTGTATAAGTCATTGGTGAGGTTGCAATTAGAGTATTGTGTACAGTTTTGGTTATCCTGTTATAGGAAAGACATAGTTAAACTGAAAAGAGTGCCAAGAAGATTTACGAGGATGTGCAAGGATTAGCAGGCCGAAGTTATAGGGAGAGATTGGCCAAGATAGGACTTAATTCCTTGGAACATAGGAGAATGAGGGGTGACCTTATAACGCATTTTTAAAAGATTTTGTTTAATCAGCACAAAGAGCAGGAGCATTGACCAGGGGACTGACAGCAAGGTGAGTCACTGATTTAAAACCTTACCTCATGAATACCGTGGAGCGCACGCTGATCAGGAGCGGACACAGGACTACTCAGTGAGTGAAGTAATATATTTGGGTGGTTGCGTTACCTGAAACACTACTTGGAAAACTCCCATCCTCCTCTTCAAACCAAAAAAAAGGTTCTATGTGCCGGATTGATAAGGTAATTAGTTTATTTTTATTCTTTATTTTTCTACAATCTCTTTGGGAATTTAGAATAGTGGGAATGGAGGTTCGGGCAGTTGAATGCTCCTCCTGCAGAATGTGGGAGGTAAGGATCACCACTAGTGTCCCTGCTGATTTCCTCTGCGGGAAGTGCACCCAATTCCAGCTCCACGAAAACCGCGTTAGGGAATTGGAGTTGGAGCTGGATGAACTTCGGATCATTCAGAAGGCGGAGGGTGTTATTGAAAGGAGTTACAGGGAAGTAGTCACACCTCAGATGCAAGAAAGAGGCAAATTGGTTACAGTTAGGGGATTCAAAGGGAACCGGCAGGCGGTGCAGGGAACCCCTGTGGCTGTTCTCCTCAATACAAATATACTTTTTTGGATACTGTTGGGAGGGACAACTTACTGGGTAAGCCATGGGGTACAGGTCTCTGGTATAGGGTTTGTCCCTGTTGCTCAGAAGGGCAGGGGGGAGATGAGTAGAGCATTAGTCATGGGGAACTCCATAGTTAGGGGGACAGATAGGAGGTTCTGTAGGAATGAGAGACACTCATGGTTGCTGTGTTGCTTCCCAGGTGCCAGGGTTCGTGATGTCTTGGATTGTATTTTTGGAATCCTTGAGGAGGAGGGGGAGCAGCCCAAAGTTGCGGTCCACGTAGGCACCAATGACATGGGTAAGAAAATAGATGGGTTTTAAGGCAGAAATTCAGGGAGCTAGGGTGGAAGTTTAGTGCTAGAACAAACAGAGTTGTTAACTCTGGTTTGTGGTCCATACCACATGCTAGCAAGGTGAGGAATACGGAGAGAGAGGAGTTGAACACATAGTTACAGAGATGGTGCAGGAGGGAGGGTTTTGTATACAGGTACCTGGATAATTGGGGCTCATTCTGAGGTAGGTGGGACTTCTACAAACAGGATGGTCTACACCTGAACCAGAGGGGTACCAATATCTGGGGGGGGGGAACTTACTAATGCTCTTCAGGAGTGAAGTCAGAAGTGAGTTTTCAACTTCACAAGAGTTCAAGCAGGAAGATGGTTTGAAGTGTATCTACTTCAATGCCAGGAGCATCCGGAAGAGTCATAGAGACAGCACAGACACAAACCCTTCAGTCCAACTCGTCCATGCCGACTAGATATCCCGATCTAAACTAGTCCCACCTGCCAGCACCTGGCCCATATCCCTTCAAACCCTTCCTATTCACATACCCATCTAGATGCCTTTTAAATGTTGTAATTGTACCAGCCTCCACCACTTCCTCTGGCAGCTCATTCCATACACGTACCACCCTTTGCATGATAAATTTTCCCCTAAGGGTCTCTTTTATATCTTTCTTCTTTCACCCTAAAGCTATGCCCTCTAGTTCTGGACTCCCGCACCCCAGGGAAGAGACTTTGTCTATTTATCCTATCCACGCCCCTCATGATTTTATAAACCTCTATAAGGTCACCTCTCAGCCGGAATAAGGTCGGTGAACTTGCAGCATGGATTAGTATCTGGGACTTCGATGTTGTGGCCATTTCAGAGACATGGATAGAGCAGGGAAATGAATGGTTGTTGCAGGTTTCAGGATTTAGATGTTTCAGTAAGAACAGAGAAGATGGTAAAAGAGGGGAAAGTGTGGTATTGTTAGTCAGTGACAGTATTACAGTAGCAGAAAGAATGTTTGATGACTCGTCTACTGAGGTACTATGGGCTAAGATTAGAAACAGGAAAGGAGAGATCGCCTTGTTGGGAGTTTTCTACAGGCTTCTGAATAGTTCCAGAGATGTAGAAGAAAGGATAGCAAAGATAATTCTGGATAGGAGCGAGGGAAATCGGGTAGTTGTTATGGGGGAATTTAACTTTCCAAATATTGACTTGAAATTCTATAGTTCACGTACTTTAGATGGGTCAGCTTTTGTCCAATGTGTGCAGGATGGTTTCCTGACACAGTATGTAATTGGCTAGCTGAAAGAAGACAGAGAGTGGTGGTTGATGGGAAATGTTTATCGTAGCATTCAGTCACTAGTGATGTACCACAAGGCTCTGTTTTGGGGCCACTGCTGTTTATTATTTTTATAAATGACTTGGATGAAGGTGTAGAAGGATGGGTTAGTAAATTTGCAGATGACACTAAGATCGGTGGAGTTGTAGAGAGAGATGAAGGATATTGCAGGTTACAGAGGGATACAGATAAGCTGCAGAGCTGGACTGAGAGATGGCAAATGGAGTTTAATGTGGAAAAGTGTGAGGTGATTCACTTTGGAAGGAGTAACAGGAATACAGAATACTGGGCTAATGGTAAGATTCTTGGCAGTATAGATGAGCAGAGAAATCTCAGTGTCCATGTACATTGATCCCTCAAAGTTGCCAGCCAGGTTGATAGGGTTGTTAAGAAAGTATAAGTTGTGTTAGCTTTTGTTGATAGAGGGATTGAGTTTCGGAACTATGCGGTCAAGTTGCAGCTGGACACAACTCTGGTGCAACTGGACTTGGGGTATTGCGTACAGTCTGGTCACTGCATTATATGAAGAATGTGGCAGCTATGGAAAAGGTTCAAAGGAGATTTACTCGATTATTGGCTGGTATGGAGGGAAGGTTTTATGAGGAAAAGCTGAGGGACTTGAGAGAGAAGAAGGTTGAGAAGTGGCTTAATTGATATATAAGATAATCAGAGGGTGAGATAGGGTGGACAGTGAGAGCCTTTTTCCTCGGATGGTGATGGCTAGCACAAGGTGTCATAGCTTTAAATTGAGAGGTGATAGGTATAAGACAGATGTCAGAGGTAGTTTCTTTACTCAGAGTACTGGGGTGTGGAATACACTGCCAGCAACAGGAGTAGACTTGCCAACTTTAAGGGCATTTAAATGGTCATTGCATAAACATATGGATGAAAATGGAATAGTGTAGGAAAGATAGGTTTCAGATTGGTTCCACAGGTCAGCGCAACATCGAGGGCCGAAGGGCCTGTTCTGCGCAGTTTCGTTCTATGTTATATAAAATCATGAGGAGCTTGGATAGGATGAATGCATATAGTCTTTTTCCCAGGGATGGGGAATTGAAAACTAGAGGACATAGGTTTAAGGTGAGAGGTGAAAGATATAAGGAGGGCCTGAGGGGCAACTTCTTCACGCAGACAGTGGTGCATATATGGTATGGGATGCCAGAGAAAGTGATTGAGGCAGATACAATAGCAACATTTTTTTAAAAATTGGATAGATACATGGATGGGAAGGGTTTAGAGAAATAGAACATAGAACATTACAGCGCAGTACAGGCCCTTCGGCCCTCGATGTTGCACCGACCTGTCATATCAATCTGAAGTCCATCTAACCTACACTATTCCATGTACGTCAATATGCTTGTCCAATGATGAGATATGGACCAAATGTGAGCACTTTGAAATAGGTGAGTGGGAAGCATAGACCAGCTGGGTGAAAAGCCCTGCTTTATTACTCTGTGACTCTATGACTCTCTACTCCAAGTGGATTTGTGATAAGTGTCACCCTTTTTTGCCTGCTGGTAACAGATCCCTGAACCAGACAATTTATTCAATAGCAGATCCAATTTGTTCTGGGCTCTCCGTCATGGAAAAATCCAATGAGGCTCAGAGAGAGGAAAGGCCAGAGGATGAGTCAGCGAGCAGGGAGGCCGCAAGCCAGAAGGTCAGTGAGAGGAAGAGACCAGAGGGCCGAGGAATGGGATATGGGTGAGCAGGAGGCACGTTAATTCAAAAGTTACCGTATTTCTTATGTAATCAAATAAACTGGAAAATATAAAATAAAGATTCAATTTTCCAGTATAGGAATTTAGCAATGTAATGTATTTCAATTTACAGGTATTAAGTTTTAATGACTCTCTACTCCAAGTGGATTTGTGATAAGTGTCACCCTTTTTTGCCTGCTGGTAACAGATCCCTGAACCAGACAATTTATTCAATAGCAGATCCAATTTGTTCTGGGCTCTCCGTCATGGGAAAATCCAATGAGGCTCAGAGAGAGGAAAGGCCAGAGGATGAGTCAGCGAGCAGGGAGGCTGCAAGCCAGAGGGTCAGTGAGAGGAAGAGACCAGAGGGCCGAGGAATGGGATATGGGTGAGCAGGAGGCACATTAATTCAAAAGTTACCGTATTTCTTATGTAATCAAATAAACTGGAAAATATAAAATAAAGATTCAATTTTCCAGTATAGGAATTTAGCAATGTAATGTATTTCAATTTACAGGTATTAAGTTTTAACAATGCTTTTCTCAGGATGAATGTTATATTGTACCCGACTAGAACATTTAAATTGATTTAATAGGAAAATATGATTCGCTTAAAAGTTATTATACTGATTTGTGATTTTAAGGAACATAACCACAACTTTGTCAGAGGACACACTGTAAGAAAATTTAGAGGTAACAAAGGCATATGGTTTCAGCAATAGATGAGTTCAGCCGGGGTAGGGTGAGCAATGATAATGAAGAGGGAAGAGGTAAATTCAGTCATGTCACAAGTTTAGTGTTTGGAAGCTCAATGAGGGTAAAATATGACACCAGGGTTAAAGTGTTAAGAAAATAATCAGCCTAAACGTCCCCTGTCCCACTTCCACCACAATTTAAAATAATCGAGTAAAATCATCCTTTTTCTGCAGTAGAGATTCTGGCCAATGATACCAAAACATACAGAGCAGAAATTGTCTAATCTTCATTATGGACAATACGTAAGATCCAATCATTTTTTGTTCCTCCTCAACAAGTACTTTCAGCAGTCAGCATTTCCACTGCCACCAAAAATCCCTGCTGGGTAAAACACTTCCATCCTGTACAGTAATACATATTTACACAAAAAGTAAATGTTCATCCAAGCAAGATATTCAAACATAACAAATGGAAGAGAAATGGGGAAAAAGATATTGATATGAGGAGAAGTGTTCAGTTGGAATTATGCTATTTCACATTATTCACAAGTGCATTAACATAAGCTCATCAAATTCCTTTGTCTTTGCCAGTCAAGCAGGCTGCTTTGTCCAGGAGGGTTGATAATGTGTTGCTGGAAAAGCGCAGCAGGTCAGGCAGCATCCAAGGAGCAGGAGAATCGACGTTTTGGGCACGAGCCCTTCTTCAGGAAGGGTGTCCAGGAGGGTGTTGAGTATCTTGAATGATTTTTTTAAAATGATGGAATTAGCCATTTTAACCTAAACAGGAAACCTCCCTTCATCAAAAAAGTCAATAGAGAAATTTTAGTCATATGTACAACAGCTTTGCTACCGGCACCACACAACATAATTTCAGTGCTTTGCAGAATGTCTCTATTCACAAGCATGATTCCAGTGGCCTGTCATTTTATTCTCCACCTTGCTGTTTCATAGACATCTCTATCTTCAGCCTGTTGCATTCTGACAGTGAAGCTCAGCCTTCAATAAGGCACTCTACAGACTTCCGCATTCAATTCTGAGTTGAGCAATTTCAGATCATAATCTATACTCCGTTTTCCCTTCTGCTTGTTTATTTCATTTGTGGCTTCCAGCCAGCACAGACCTGCTCACGGCACACCTTTTGTTTCCTTGTTTCCTTTCTTGCCTCATCTCCCTCTGGCGTTGGAATACTAATTACTTCTGTCATTTAATCGCCCCTGTCTTCCACCCTGTCACAGACTTTTCTTTTGTCCTTACCCCAGCCATCCCACACTCAGAAGCTATTACATCGCAAACTTTTCCCAGTTTTGATGAAAAAAATCACAGACTTCCATGTTTCCCTTCACAGCAGTTACAATAACCTTTTCCATCATTGTTTTTTGTAAATCAGTGTGCTGGTGTCATTCTCCCTCAATTTCCTTTAAACCCTCTGCCTTTCAGCACAGCTCACTGCAACACGTACCTGATACAATTTCCAACCTGACTGCTAACTTTACAAGACACGGCACTGCAGAACAGTTTTGTGCGCTGTTGTTATTATTTGCTGGCATTATCCAATGACAGCTGCTACACACAAATCGCCCATCTGATCCTGGCGGTAGCTGCAAGCTCGAAAAGATTTGGAGAAATGGATTTAGCTCCTTTCCATCATGTAACAGATTTGTCACAGCCTGGTACATGTTCCACTCACCCTCCAGCCCAGCAAGTGATGATTACTCTTCTGATCACCTGAAAAGGTGCAGAGCTCAAGGTCTTGATGCTGTGTCAGAGAAGGAGAGACGTTTTGATTGTATTCCTTCCTGGTAAACTGTTCTGGTGCACAATATCAACATATAGGCCCCTTGGTTCTCATTTTTCTGGCTTAATGGTTATTTCTTTATCCCACTGCAGCCACAATTTGGCCAACTTCTCATATATATATACACACATACGCACACTACTATATATTATACACATATGTATAGATACTATTCTAAATAATGAAGAAGAGTATATAAACGTCAAATCAGAAGGTTGCCATTCTGCCTCCTAGTTTCAGCTATTTGAAAGAGCTCTCCAACACCAGTCTCACTTCACTTTGCTCCATGTTCTCCCACCCCTTCTCTCCCTAGAATGTGTCTGCACATGTTTCCACTTTAAGTAGTTATCCCACTTTCCTTTTGAAAGCGAGTTCCCTTTGGAAAGTAACTAAAGATTGTATAAGAAAACCGAAGCCTGTGGAATGTGGACGATAAGGCTCACAAAAAATGATGGAGGAGGCACTCCACAATGCCACAGAGAAAGAATTCAGAAAGGGACTTCCTAGAAAGAGAGTATTGTTTGGGCCATTTGTAAAGGTGCAGAAAGGACAAACTGGAGGGCAGCAAAAAAGGGGGGTGGGGGCTGGTCATGCTAAGCAAAGTAGGGTGACACGGAGTGGCTGCAGACAAGCTACAATGGATGTGGGAGGATGGTGCAAGGCAGACAAATGTCACACCATGGCACCAGATATCCTAACAGGAGGAGCTTGTTTCTCCTTTATTCCTTCATGAAATGTGGATAATGCTGGCAAGGTTGGCATTTGTTGCCCTCATGCCCACCAGCAGTAGCTTCTAAAAGTTACTACTGAATCTGCCTCCACCTACCTTTGAGGCAAAGTATTCCAGGTCACGACAGTTCACTGCCTGGGATGGAAAGTATCAATCCTCTCTCCCATTTGGCTCTTTTGCCAATTGTCTTAAATCTATGTCATCAGATTCCTGACCCTCCCATCAGTTGGACAGGCTTAGCCTTGGTTACTACATTGGCACTTTTATTCAAGCGTAGGATTGCTTTGCTTATCGCACACTTAACGTTGTTCGATTCAGCCCTAGCTCAAGCTCACCTGCTGCTAAAGCCCTTAACCATGTCCTTGTTACAACAATAACTGGCATTATAAAGCAATTCAACTGTGGTAAATTGTCCCAAGCTACTTCACAGGAGCATTACCAAAGTGTGACACAGTTACATGAAATGATATAAGAACAGGTGACCAAAAGCTTTGTTAAAATTGCAAGTTTTAAGGAGTGTCTTAAAGGTGGAAAAAGATGTAGAGAGGCGGAGAGATTTAAGGAATGTGTTCCAGAGCTTACTGTCTCAGCAGCTGCTATTACAGTCTCCAAGGGTGGAGCAATGGAAACTGAGCCCAGAGGTGCAAGGGGGTGGAGAAGCAGTAAATGGATTTGAAAATAAAGAAGGTGAATTTTAAATCTGAAATGTTGCCATTGTGGCACTGACAGACCTCTCAAATAGAATAGAAAGGTAAGATTTCCTAAAATACTATCCCTTATTTGACAAACATCTCAAACACAACCCACAGGCAACACCATTCTGAATTTAAGTTTATTTTGTTTTATCTATAACAATTAGTCACTCGTACTCATCTTTATAATTCAATTATTATTTTTGCCGTTAAAATTCATAATGGATAAAGATATGGTGAGTTGCCTTAAGGGAGTGAGAAAGCAGTTAAATATGCATATAAACGTCAATTTGAAGTTTTCCTCTTAGTTTGATTATTTCAATCTAAAAAATAATGTTCAGTGTTCTGGAGCATGAATGTCTCACACTCATTTATCATCTCTGTGCCTAATAAGTAGCTTTCTAATCTCATCTGCTCTACAACCCTCTCATATCTCTGGATTCCTCTCTTTTTGGGCTTTTGTTTGTTCCTGATTTCCATCACCAATCACCCAGGCTTCAGTTGCCAATGTGGTTAGTCCTGGAATTCCTTGCCCACACCTCCCTCCCTCTCTCCTTCTTTAAGATGCTCCTTCAATCCTGCTTCTTTGAAAATTCTTGTCTGCTTGTCCTGGTATCTCCCCATATGGTTCAGTGCCCATTTTAATTGTACCAAGCTCTTCTGTTGAACATCTAGAACCTTGTTTTTTTTAAAACTGTATATTAAATGTGACATGTAAATGCAACTGTCTCTCTCTCACCATTGTCCTGCCTACCAATTAACAATAACTTATTTTTAATATATAAAGAAACATGGCTATTATCATGGCCAGTAGTATTAATGCCACACCAAATGACCATCTTTATAACTTGAGAGAATATAACCATCCCTATTGATACTCAATGTTACATTATCATCGCAGCTTGAGGTCTGCCCAAGGTTATCTAGAGTTACCGAAACTGCTGGGAGAGCTTGAATTGGTTTTAGTCTATAAATGCATACATCCCCGTGTGGCTTAGCACTTGTTTGCTTGTATTAACTCTAGAATTACCACAGTTATCCAAGTAACATTTGGAGCAACCAAAGGAATTGTAACTGATGTAAGTGCTGAATCAGGGGGTTCCCAGACTGAACTAGACACAGTGACTACAAGAGCAGGTCAGAGGCTAGGAATACTGCGGCAGGTAACCTAGCTCCTGAGTCTTCAAAGTACCATCTGCAAGGCATAAGGCTGGCATGTGATGGAGTACTTCGAAATTGCCTGGATGAGTGCCACTCCCATAATGCTCAAGAAGTTTGACATCATTCAGGACAAAGCAGCCTACTTATTTGGCACCCTGTCCATCACCTTAAACATTACCAATGCAGAGTGGCAACATCTACAAGATGCACCACAGAAATCTGTCAAGCTGCCTTCACCAGCACTTGCAGTGCAAACTACAGGAGCAGCTGATACATGGGAACACCAGTGAATGGCGAGTTCCCCTCCAAACCTCTCACCATCCTTATTTGGAGCATTATGACCCATTCCTTCACTATCTTCATGTCAAAATCCTGGAACACTTCCAAACAGCATGGTGTGTCCCTACACCCAAAAGACTGCAGTTTTTCAAGAAGGCAGGTTACCACTACTTTCTCAAGGGCAATTAGAGGGGGAAATAAATATTGGCCTTGCCAGTGATACCCACATCCCATGATAGAATACATTTTTTTTTAAATGTGGAAATTTCACTCAGTTTGAAACTGAGTAAGTGCTAAAACCAAAATGTTTGATATTGGACTTTGTGCCTGTCTATTTTCTGAAGAGTTAGCATTCATCATTGAAATCTTCTTGAATTCTCATTTTTGTTTGTACGAGAGCTATCAATTAGGTCAGAAGATCTTGATAATTGTCCCTTTCATGTTCTGATAGGCACCAGAAGATCTCTGCCAGCTGGCATTTTGCAATGGTGACATTTGTCAAAACGCACAGCAACTCAGCTGCTCAGGGTTGTTCCCCTGTAGAAGAGCAGGCGCGATCTTTGTCAGATTCTTGAAGCACCTCTTGACAGCACCATAAACATTGGGAATCCAGGCAGCAGTGGCTTGGAAGGGATAGTGAATTAAATATCAAATACTTGCATAGCAGCAGATCGCTCAAAAACCATGGGTACAGGTATTCTCTGTCTGGAGGTGGCAAGCAGGGAAATAATTGGGCAAGCTGACCCCAGTGTGATACCTCACCAATTTAAGTAGTGGTTGAGAAAATTCATAGATGCCTTGGTCAGCCACTAATTAAAACCCTTAAGGGGATAAGTTAATGGCTACTACTACCGGACCATCTGCCTTCCACGTAGTGAGAAATTTGACTAGTTTCCTGACTGGGAAATCAGGGTAATCTGCCTGTCGGGTTTGGAAGGTGGTGTCAACTCCACACCTCGATGCTTTTCTGCCTGCAACCTCCACCCTATGAGAGAAATGTATAAAAATTACTTACCGACCCAAGGAGTAGGTATTGACTGGCGGACCTTAGGACGCAGAAGCTGATCTGGCAAGTTGGGATAGCAGCAGTAGGGTCTGTGATAGCTGAAAAGCTCACCAATGCTCTGCTTGTCAGCTGTTAATGTTATTGTATCAATACGGTGGGTTACCTTGTAGTGGGGGGGGTGGTAAATTAGTTACCAACTAACATGCCTGCCACCACATGTAAAATAAAAGGCAATATCATGTCCGGTGGATGAAATATGTTCTGAGAACTTTTCTCATATAGTTGTTTGCAACTGCTTAGTTAAACTGACATGAGTTATCTCATGTCAGAGAGCACGGAAACAGACCCTTTGATCCAATTTACAGGGGGAGGCTTCGAAATATTAAATACTCCATGGGACAAGCCGATTTTGTTTTGGAAGATTTGAATTGTGCTTGGGCAAGATTCATTTAAAGATTTTGGCATACAGGAGAGAAATGAAAAGTTGCATTCGTTTAACACCTTTCACATCCTCCCAAACTGTTTTACAGTCATTGAATTATTTTTGGAATGTAGTTACAAATGTAATTCAGGATGCACAGTAGCTAATTTGTACATGGCAAACTGCCACAAACAGTTATACAATAATGAAAAGCTAATCTATTTCTGATGTTGACTTAGAGAGAAATAACTCCAACACAGTAGCAGTGCAGCACTCCCTAAATGCTACTCCAAAGAATCAGCCAGACATTTTTTCGTGTGCATACTCAGCAGTCTGGATTCAGACTTGAACTCTCCACTATGTGACTTCAAAGTGAAACCACTGCTCAGTGACCTATGGCAGGGTATGGAGGCTTGTTCAATGTCTTTTGAGGATCAGGGAATCTTAATGGCCAGTGCCCTCAGGAGATTAAAAGAGGTCATGTTGATTGGACATGATTCTGCTGGTATTTGAGGCTGTAAAACGTTTGTATTCTCTTTCCGAGATTCTTATGCTGTTTTTGGTGACTTGCTTTAAGAATTAGACAATGTGGGATAGGAAGATATACATGAGAGTCACTCTGTAGGAATAAATCAGATACTGAAGTGACCAATATGGCAGAATGCTTATGCATTGACTGGGGCCATACCCAAATCTGGTGTTCTTCTAGTATGGGAGAATTAATAGGTTCTGAACATGTCCCCAGGAGATAAATACTTATTATTTGTAACTTGCCATGAGAGTTCCCTGCACCTCCACCTCCACACCCACACCCCCTCCCCCACCCACACCCTGCCTTTATGGTAACAGTCTGCCAACCAACAAAAGACAGTTGGTTGGTTCGAAGATCCACGGCCATTCAGACGCCTTCCTACTCGAAAGAAGCAGTAGGCTGAAGTAGAAATTAAGTCAGAGAGAAGACATCTCAAAATGGGAGTACCATCTCTCCAACATTTCAAAGCTAATTAAGCAATGAATCTTGACATCAGGTCACAGCTGCGGGAAATGAATTACCTATTCTGCTAGAGCAAGCTGTGTCTACTTTCACACCCAGACAGGCAGAGAAAGCCTCTAGCAATAGCCCACTGATCTGTCATTGAGGACGTATCTCCATGCAGCTATACTCACAAGTGAGACAATGATGTTAATGTGCCTGGACTGATAATTCAGGGACATGGGCTCAAATCCCAACTAAAGATCTGGAATAATGCTTGTCTCAGTATTGATGACTATGACAGCTATCAACTGTGATTGTAAATACCCATCTGGTTCACTAATGCCCCTTAGGGAAGGAAATCTGCCATCCTTATCTGATCTGACTCCAGATCCATACAAAGTGGGTCACTCTGAATTGCCAAATGAGTCACTCTGTTCATAGAATCCTTACAATGTGGAAGCAGGCCATTCAGCCCATCGAGTCCACACTGACCTTCTGAAAAGCATCCCATCCAGACACAAACCCCCCACCCCTCCCCATTCCTCTAACCCTACATTTCCCGTCACTCATTCACCTAGCCCACACATCCCTGGACACTACGGGGCAATTTAGCATGACCAGTCCACCTAACGTGCACATCTTTGGATTGTGGAAGAAAACTGGAACACCCTGAGGAAACCCAGACAGTTGCCCGAGGCTGGAATTGAACCCAGGTCCCTGGTGCTGTGAGGCAGCAGTGTTAATCACTGAGCCACTGTATTGCAATTTGGCATAGGCAACAGATGCTGGCTTTGCACACACATCCCACAAAAGAAGGAATGTTTAAAAGTCGGCCATTGCCACCTGTGTAAACATCCGTCCTTAACTTGCCTTTTAGTAATTCATATCCCAGTTGGTATTCCTGCCCCCATCCTCTCTCTACCATAAGCCAAGCTCTGCAAAAACATCCCTGAGTTGGGATGAGACAGGGAATCAATAAGCTCACCAGTGAGAATATTTTTAGCTCCTGCCTGTCTCCAGTTTGGATTTGAAGGAAGCTCAAAATCCTGTCCCTCTTATCCATGTAAATAAATCTTCAAGGGGTTCTGTTCGCAGGTGAGCAGCTCCCCCATCTGTTGTGGGACCTGCCCACCCTTCATTTCCAGTGCAGAACCACACCTTCTCATCAAAGCTTCATCAAGAACATCAGATTTTGTTATATCTGTAATTGGGCATACTTGATCATTTTTCCCATGGATTACAGAACCTGGCCACTATGTTAACTGGTCTAGCTTAGTAGTTATGCTTTACACCAACTGCCTCACACTCCTTTTCATCTCGATCTAATAAATATCCTTCTTCTGAAGAAGGATCATTGCACCCAAAACATTAACTCTGCTTTCTCTCCACAGATGCTGTCAGACCTGTCAAGTTTCACCAGCAATTTCTGGTTTTGTTTCAGATTTCCAGTTCTTTGTTTTTGTCTAACATTTCCTTCTGCTTTATCTCTTATGTATGTACCTGGCCTCCTCTTAAATCCAAGTATGATTTTCATGTCAACCACTCCCCATCTTAGCAAGGCTCATATTCTCACCACTCTCTGGATAATGAACTTTCTCCTGAAAGCCCTGTTGGATTTTTTAGTCACTATACTCGCACAGAGGGTGGTACGTGTATGGAATGAGCTGCCAGAGGAAGTGGTGGAGGCTGGTACAATTGCAACATTTAAAAGGCATCTGGATGAGTATATGAATAGGAAGGGTTTAGAGGGATATGAGACATATGCTGGCAAATGGAATTGGATTAGTTTGGGATACCTGCTTGGCATGGACAAGTTGGACTGAAGGGTCTATTTCTGTGCTGTACATTTCTATGACTATGACTATATTGTATTTATGGCCCCTAATTCCCTTTCCTCTACAAGTGAAAAAGATCTACATCGACCCAACAAAGCCTTTCATAATCTTAAAGACCACACCAGGCCCCATCTCAGACCTCTCTGATCTGAAAAACAAAACCCTAACCTGTTCAACATTTCCTCATTGCTTAAATTTGTTACACAACCATAATCAAAAAAATCTGTTATCACTAGCATAATCACCATGCAATTTCACAAAACCTTTCTCAATCACTTCTGAATTTCTATAACAAATAGGATGAACTCGAAATTGCCACAGGGTGGCAGAAGACATGCAGCATACTGAATTTTTTATTCATCATTAATAATGAAGACTATTTTTTACATTATCTCGTACAAGGAAATTACTGTCCAATGATATATTTAATTTCAAGGGAGGTTGCTTAAATCATTTGTCGTAGTTAAGGTAATCAAATAAGAATGAATTACTGCAAGATGAGTAACTTTCTCATTTCGATATCAGTTTAAGTGTTAACACTGGTCCACAAATAACCTTTACAAAATTTATCTTTTTTAAATGTCTCACCAACTTGTCACTATGTCTAGTGATGAATGTTTGCAAAATATAATTTATTTCCACAAAATAGGGAGTGTGTGTTTTCCCCATATAGATTATAGTGCAGGAGGAGGCCACTCAGTCTGTCTTAACTGTGCTGGCACTTCTAAGAGCTACCTAATTTGTCCCTAGCTCCCTTGCTCTTTCCTGATATTCCTGCAATTTATTTGTCTGTCAAGTATTTATTCGATTTTCAATTGGAAGTTTGCTGGTGACTCAGATTCTACCACCTTGCAGGCAGCACATTCCAAATATTATCATTTCTAATTTGTCTGCCTCCAACCTCTGTAAATGTCAGCTTATTCAAAACTCTACTGCCTATGACCTTGTTCTTCCCAGTTTCATTAATCCCTGTACTCACCGACCCATACTAGCTCCCAGTCTAGCAACGCTTTTCATTTAAAAGTTCTCAGAGGTAGTGGTGGCACATTGTTGTCACTTGTCAGGTGTATTGTCACTTCCCTAGTAATATAGAGCCCCAGGCTAATGTCGTGCAAAGGGAGGTTCAAATCCCACCATGGCAGATGGCGAAAATCAAATTCAATAAAATCTGGAAATAAAAGCTTGTCTAATGTAAGCATGCAATAAACAGTCACTTTAAAAAAAAACACTTTCAGGTCCACTAATTTCCTTTAGAGAAGATAATCTGCCTTCCTTCTCCCTGCGTGCTACTCCAGATAATGGCAACGTGGTTTATTCTTAGCTGCCCTATGAAATGGCTAAGCAAGTCATTCTGTTTAAGACAACTGGCAGTGGGTAATAAATGCTGGCTTTGCTGGTGAAACCATATCTCACACAAGAATAGTAGGGAAAGAAAAACCTTGTAGTCAAATCCCTTCATGGCCTCTATCCTGCAAGAATTCTATACTCCTTCAATATTTGCCTCTTGCACATTCCTCACTTTTACCATTCCACTATTGGTGGCCACACCTTCACATGCCTGAGCTCTGGAATTCCATTCTTCAAGCTCTCTGGCTCTCTACCTCTCTTTCCAGAGTATCTTCTGAGAATGGTTATGTCACTACACATAGTCAATAACCTTTCGTATTAAAAGAAATTGCCTTTTAAACTTGTCACACATGAACTCCAGTTTACAGTCTGTGGTTGGAAATTACTCGAACTTGTCATTCAATTTCAGACTCAGCCTCAACTTTAAAACTGCACTGATTCATCAAAGTTCAAAACATTTGACTTTCCAATCTCTATCTCAGAGATTCTTCATTTCATAGTTACGATAGCCTATCCTGGCTTTGTTTCCTCATTGTAGCCTTTAAAAAATATCTTTCTTCATGTACCTGGTACTTGATGAGATTAATTTAACAGCCAAGAAATATTAATGGCATGGCACATTTCCTAAGATCGCTCATTTCATTGCATGCCAGAAAAACAATAAAGTTAACTGCAAATGACATGCTGCTCTTAGACCTGCTATTCATCTAAGATGGTCAGCCATCAAACTAGAGTTTAGCTCTTCCTAAAATAAGTTGTTATAAGTTTTAATACTAGTTCAGTTAGGAATAATTGGATAGAAGAGACAAACTTGAATTTATTTAAAACTGAATTATATCCTCAAAGCTAGTTATGTTGTGTGGTTGCATAATATACATGGGAGGCCCTGTAACTACTTATAGCAGTTTGATGGATCACTACATGCAGGTTAAGAATCAAATGTGTTGTGGGGTACTGGAGTCACCTATAAACCAGACAATTAAATAAGGCAGGTTTCCTTCCTTTAAAGGGCATTCATCAACCATTTGGGCTTATACAAAAATCTGACAACTGCGTGGCAACTTTTTGCTGTGGCCAGTTTTCATTTTTCATTTTAACTTCTTTTGTTAACCAAATTCAGATTTATAAATTACTGCTGTGGGATTTGAATTCAGGTTCTTTGCATTAATAATCTGGCATCAGTGGATTGCATCTAATTGTACTTGTATTCCATCTCTGTCTGTGCAAGAATGCTAGCATCCAAGACGCTTGAAGGCTGAGAATCTCATACCATCAAGCAGAAGGTTTGTGCACGGCTCTAAGACAGCAATTCTCTCAGGGGACGGAACTAAAAAGCAGAGGAATCATGTCGAAGACCTCACTTGGAAAACTATAAGCATTCTGGCTGCAAGGCTGTGAGATGTACCAGCAGAAGTAAGCTTTCCAATTCATCAAGTCTGCTTCATGGTTGATGGGCATGGTTGATCTAATAATCCTCAACTTCACTTTCCTGCCTTATCCCTCAATGCCTGGTTTCCTTACTGATTAAAAATCTATCTCAGCCTTGGGCATGCTTAATGACCCAATCTCAATAGCTCTCTGCAGTAAAGAATTCCACTTATGCTCTCTGAGAGTAGAAATTCCTCCTCATCTCTGTCTTAAACAGACAACTCAATATCAGATTTTGTCCTCTGGTCCTAGACTCTCTCACAGTGGGAAACAAACTCTCCTCATCTACCCAATAAGATCATCTCCCACCTTCTAAACTCCAATGCGTACAACCCCAAGTTACCAAACTTTATCTCATAAGCAACAGCCTCGTCATTGGACTGTTCATCCAGAGATCCAGAAGATACCTGGGTGCTGAGAACCCAGGTTCAAATCCTGTCATGGCAGATGGTGGAATCTGAATTCAATAAAAATCTGAAATTAAGAATCTAATAATGACCATGGCAATTGCTTGGAAAAAAACATCCAACACTAACACCCTGTATGGAAGGAAACTACATTTGACTCCAGACTCACAGCAATGTGGTTGACTCTGGGATAGGCACGAAATCCTGGTCTACCAAGCAATGCCCTCATCCCATGAATAAATTTTGAAAAACCTTGCAGATGTGAACTCAACCCCAGTGAACTTCCACTGGACTGCCTCCAATGCCAGCTTATTTTCCTTAAAAAGGCCCCAAAACTATGTTACAATATTCCAGCTGTGGGGTACGCACTGGAGAATGTATAAAGAAAACAGTATTGGACTGATAGCAGAAATGACAAGTTATATCCATCTGAAGCTCTTTTCCCAAGAAGATGGAGGTTACAAAAGGAATTTATGTGGCAGTCATAGAGATGGTGCTCCACTTGTTCTGGGGACAAGGGGGAGATCAAAATGAGGGGCCATCCATATATGATCGTCACTAATAAATCCAATAGGGTCTTTAGAAGTATTAATTTTACCAGGGACTATTGAAACATGGAACTCACCACCAAAGGGACTCATTGATGTGATTGTATTACTGCATTTAAGAAGAAGCTGGATAACATGCAGGGAAAATGGAATGGAAGGATAGGTGGACAGGCTGAAATGGATGTTCTGGCTCTGAAGGAAATGTAACAAAAGGTTTACTAGGACTGATTCTTGCGATAGTAGGACTGACATAAGAAGAAAAATTGAATCGGTTAGGACTATGTTCACTGGTGTTTAAAAGAATGAGACGGGATCTCATAGAAACTTATGAAATTCTAACAAGACTAGACAGAGTAAATGCAAGAAGGATGTTCCTGATGTCTTGGAGTTCAGAACTATGGGTTAGAGTTTAAGGACACAGGGTAGGCCATTAGGACTGAGATGAGGAGGAAGATTATTCACCCAGAGAATGGTGAGTCTTTAGAATTCTCCATCATTGAAAGTGGTTGAAGCTAAAATATTGAATGTTTTCAAGTAGGAGCTAGATATAGTTCTTAGGGCTGAAGGGATCAAAGACTGTGGGGAATCGAGAACTGATTTGGATGGTTACCAAGGATCATACTGAATGGTGGTGCAGGCCTGAATGACCTCTTCCTCTTCTTATTTCCTATGTTTCTAAGAAATTAAGCAGACGAGAAGGAGGCTCACGTGGGACTTGATTCAGTTGGTCCGAACGTCCTGTCACTGTTCTGTGGATAGTTTGTTGTATGTAATGACTAAATGTGAAATGTTTTCGAATGTCCTGTGATTGTGAAAGGTGATGCATAAAAGCAATTTATTTCCTTCATTTCCCCACCCACTTCCCTTAAGAGCTAATAATGAGAAATGAGTGTCAATAATAGGTTTAGTATTTCAGGTGAGGGAAGTGCCTTGCCTGTTCAGTAATGCTGCAATAACTTCCCACCCAGCTGTCAGCAGAAAGGCTGAGAGGTTCGTAATTCCACAAACGACTGCCGACCCCCAACTACCCTTTACATACTTACACCAATTAAAAAGCATTATGTCAATAATACATTTTAGCATCTAATTACAGAAATATCTTCTTTTGGAATAAATTAAAAATGGAAAGTTTGTATTTCTAACACTTGCACAACATCTGAATATCCCGAAGCAGTCTGCAGCCAACAAAGTACTTTTTGAGGAGGTGAGGGTGTTGATGTTGTCATGCAAAAAGCCCAGCAGTCAATTTGAATGCAGCAAGATCCCACAAACAATGAGCGAATGACCAACTGTGCTTTGGAAAGTGATGTTGATGGAAGGGTTCATATTTCTCCAGCATGTCAGAGAGAATGCCTCCAGTTCTCCTTCAAAATAAGGGTGGCACAGTGGCTCAGTGGTTAGTACTGCTGCCTCACAGTGCCAGGGACCTTGGGTGACTGTCTGTGTGGAGTTTGCACATTCTCCCCATGTCTGCGTGGGTTTCCTCCAGGTGCTCTGGTTTCCTCCCACAGTCCAAAGATGTGCAGGTTAGGTGAATTGGCCATGCTAAATTGCCCATGGTCAGGGGTAAATGTAGGGGAATGGGTCTGGCTGCGTTACTCTTCGGAGGGTCGGTGTGGACTTGTTGGGCCGAGGGGCCTGTTTCCGAACTGTAGGGAATCTAATTTAATCTAATGGCCACAGCGTCTTATATGCCCATACAAGAGGGCAGAAGGGGCTGTTGATTTGACATCCCATTTGAAAAGGTACAGAACTATGGAAAACGGATGCTGCATTTAAGAAGGGAATGAGTTCAAGTAGCAAGATGTTGCTTCTTAATATTCTGTCATGTATTAAGATGGTTGTTTTGTTGGAGAGCTCGGGCTAATTTTATGCAACAGGGGCTCATTAAGTTTCACACCTCATTGTGAAAGATCTTTCAAACAGAAAGTTCTAATCTATTGCTCCCTCCCTCTTTACTATAAATTTCAATTTTAAATTTTAATTTCACCTCAATGCCAGTGAGGAGAATCAAACCAATACATTCTTATCCACAGACCCTCATTAATACTATCCTACTAATCATTGCTATAGAAACAAACATGAATTTTTGCTTAGATTTCATTTTAATTTCGACACTGACTTTATAGTTACTTTTATACAGACACTATTGGATGGCACAGTGGCTCAGTGGTTAGCACTGCTGCCTCACAGTGCCAGGAACCTGGGTTTGATTCCGCCCTTGGGTGACTTTGTAGAGTTTGCACATTCCCCCCGTGTCTGTGTGGGTTTCCTCCAGGTGCTCCAGTTTCCTCCCACAGTGCAAAGATATGTGGGTTAGGTGGATTAGCCGTGGGAAATGCTGGGTTACAGGGTCTGGGTGGACTTCTTCCACACAGTAGTGATTCTATGACTTAGCCAACAATTCTGTGAATGGCATCCAATTGGCAAAATCATTCCAAGCTTTGTGAAATTAAAAATGAGATCTCCAATTGTAGCAAGATTCAAATGCAAAGAGCAACTGGTCATCTGCACTTGAGTAACATGGAGATTATCATACATTAACCTTTAGATCTTTAATAAACTTGCAAAAGAATAAAATCTATAATTGATTTCTTGAACCCTCTCCCCAGAAAACTTGAAGCTGAGATCAACTGAAAAAAAATCAATACTGAGATTGATCGATTTTCTGACAGGGAAAAAAATTAATAAAGGCCCCGTAGCCAAGGTGGGTAAGATGGAGTAAAGAGATTGATTAGCCATGATATAACTGCACAGCAGAATAAGGTCGAGGGTCTAAATGGTCTCCTCCTATTCCTGTGCCAATACATCTGAATATATCATTCTTGTTCTTCCAGCCAAGTGAACCTATCCACAGGTTTTTACAGAGGTAGGCGGTAGAGGTATTTATGAGAAAGGTGTGTTTTTGGCAGGAGCATATTTCCTGATCATTCCTGTGCTCACCAGCTGACTGACCCCACGTCTGGCAATACCTCAGTTTTAAAAACCTCTCCCTCCAAGGCCTTCCTATCTCTCTAACCTACTTCAGTCCCACTACTTTCTAAGATAGTTTCTCCAATCCTGCTGCCTGGAGACCCCTAATCTCTTTTACTGCACCATTAGTGGCTGTGTTTTTAGCTGTCAAGCCGCTAAGCCCAGCTATTTCCTCCATAGGTTTCTCTACCTCATTGATTCTGTTTCTCTGTCAAACATTCCTCAAAAGATTTTGGTCACCAGTCCTAATATCTACTTATCATGTTCAATGTTCAAATTTGTTTAATCATGCTCCTGTGAAGTGCCTTAACATTGTTTACTATATTAAAGGCATTATGTCGATACAAGTTGTTTTTATGCTTCACGTTTGTGGCCCAAAGTTGCAATTACAAAAAGTCTGAAGTCTGTGGTGAATTGAACTGCTTTAATTGGTGTTAATTGTGTTCTAAAATCTTGAAACTTAAAACTAGTCAATAGTGACATTGTCCCTCAAAGCTAACAACAGTTTGCATTCCAAATTAACTACATTTTTAAGAATAAACCACATTTTACAGAATTTCAGTTGGTTAATTAACTGTCATCTTGATAACATTTCATGAATTTATGAGCAGCCATTCTAATTATAGAGCTGATCAGCAACATGACCGACTTGTTCAAATATTTAATTCTACAGCTAGCACTGATCAGAAATACGTTTTGATCTGTTGTATTACCATTACTTAAAAGAGAAAGACTTACAATATAAATGCATCTTTCACTCCCTCAGGATATCCTGAAGAGGTTCACAGTTGAGGCATCATTGCTGTTGTAATATATGAAAAATAGCAGCTTTCATGTGGAAAAAATAGGTCATGGACCTGAAATGTTAGCCTTGCTTTTTCTCACAGATGCATGTTTTACTTTAAGTTCAGATTTTCAACATCCAAAGTATTTTTGCTTTTGCACACAGGAAGATCCCAACAGCCCGAATTCCTTGACCGGCTTCTGCAGCGTCTACGGGCCCAGGATTCCAAAGGCCTGGCGTATTAGTCTCCTTCTCCAGTGTTTTTGGTGGCATGGTAGTCCAGCTTGGAATTCCAACATGCTGAGATTCGACAGCTTCAATGTCAGCTTTCTGCAGCGAGAATATGGTTCCTGTCTTTGCCTTGACCTTGGGAACCCATGAGCCATGAATTGAATAACGAAGATGGACTTTGCCTTAATTTTTTCTTTAAACATGATATCTGTTATTCATATAGGCATCCGTTTATGGTGACTTAAACACTTTTCATCATATTTTTAGTAAAAATACAAATGACAACAAGGTACAATTCTATTCTAACCAGATAATGGTGAGATCTTCAATTTTTAAGTATTGTAAGTGATAAAAACTGATTGAGGAAGTCTCTGCTCTTCTTTGAAGTAATGTTACAGAATTCTTTTACCCCCTGTGGAAAAGGCAGCTGGGGATCAGGTCAACATCTCATTTGATGGCCCCTCTGACGATACAGCACTCCCTCAGTCCTGATGGAGAATTGTCAGCCACACATCCACATCTCCAGAATGGGACTAGAATGCTTGACCTTTGGGGTTCAGGCTTTGATTGTGGAGCTGACAAGATTTATTAATTGACCATTATAGAATAGGATGATGAGGTGCTCTAGAGTCATAGAGATGATCATGGAAACAGACCCTTCGGTCCAACTCGTCCATGCTGACCAGATATCCCAACCCAATCTAGTCCCACCTGCCAGCACCCGGCCCATATCCCTCCAAACCCTTCCTATTCATATACCCATCCAGATGCCTTTTAAATGTTGCAATTGTACCAGCCTCCAACACTTCCTCTGGCAGCTCATTCCATACACGTGCCACCTCTGCATGAAAAAGTTGCCCCTTAGGTTTCTTTTAAATATTTCCTCTCTCACCCTAAACCCACTAGTTCTGGACTCCCACACCCCAGGGAAAAGACTGTCTATTTTATCCTATCCATGCCCCTCATGATTTTATAAACCTCTAGAAGGTCACCCTTCAGCCTCCGATGCACCAGGGAAAACACCTAGCCTATTCAATCTCTCACTATAGCTCAAATCCTCCAACCCTGGCAACATCCTCAACACATCTGGGTTCAGGTCCCACCTGTTCCAGACGTGGGTCAGAACATCTCTGGACAGGTTGATTAAAAATATCTAAAATAGGACAAATTTGCTCCCATACCTTTAATATAACATTTAGTAAAATAAATGCTGGTGGACCAAATTTCAAGTCTCAAGTGTGGGAGATCTTCAGTTCACTAGGCTGATTTCTGGAAAGAAGATGTTGTCTTTAGGAAGGTCTCTGCAAGCTAGACCTATGTGGTACTCACAGCAGTGTAGAAGAATAAAAGGTGATCATATTTAAACATATAAAATTCTGTGGGCACCGACAGGGTAAAAGATGTTGCCCTTTTTGGGTGAATTGAGAACAAGGGAGCACAGTTTCAAAATATAAGATCTTTTGTGACAGAAATGAGGAGGAATGTCTCCTCTCAGAATATTGTCAGTATTTGGAATTCTCTACCCTGACAACAGAAGAGGATGGGTCAACGAATATATTCAGGGGTGGTTTGGATGTTATTGACAAAAGGAGTCAAAGGTATGGAGGACAGGCAAGAAAATGGAGTTAAGATAATAACTCGTGATCGTATTGACTTGCTTAATGGGTCAAATGGTTTCCTGTTGCTACTAGTAGTGTCAGCTGGTGAGTGGGAGAGTTTTAAGAATTGATTTCTAAAGTCTAGTTTTTCATTTATCTAGCAATTCATTGAAAATTACTCTTTAAGAAAAGTTTTATCCCAGCCTTAAAACAATATATATAAGCTCTCACAAAGTAGCCCCAGCCAGTTAATGAAGTGGCTGGTTAAAGCTGGAATTCCAATTGTTTTTAAGCATAAAATGCAACCTTCCTCAGTGCTGCCTTTTCTGCATCAAGTGCTGTTTTGGATGGATAGGGTGTAAAATGGGAACTTGGTGAAAAGCGAGTTCTCTAAGGAGGGGAAGAAGTTGTTTCTACCTTCTTCAGGCCTCTAATAATTGACCTTTGCTTTAGTGCTAGGGAAATTCTGATTGGTGAGAAACTGGTGAATTATGCTGTATGTTCTAATTGTAGTAAAAGGTTATCCAAGTTAAGGTATGGCAAGTCAGCCCACCCAAGCGAACTGTACATCCTGCGGTACATGGAAAATCATGGATACACCTTCGACAAACATATCTGCAGGACATGTCACCTGCTGCATTAGCTTGAACTTTGGACTTTGGAGCTTGAGCAGTGTTGGACTCTCTGTTCGAACAGATGCGAGGCTGAGGGCTCCATGGATATCATGTTGAGGGTATCGGTCACACCATAGCTGAAGAGCATACAGGCAGAGAGAGATTGGATAGCCACTAGACCATCTCAGAGAAGTAGAAGGCATGAGTCCCTGAGTTGATCTCGCTTGCCAATCAGTTTTCCATTTTTAATACCAGTGAAGGTGATGATCCCTCAGTGGAGTGCAGCCTCTGCTAAATTAACGGCCTACAGGCATCTTAGCTCTACAGAGGGGAGAAATATTTATACAGCAGCATTAATGATTGAGGGTTCCACTGTCAGGGGATTGTGATTTCATAATGGTTTAGATTAGATTAGATTACTTACAGTGTGGAGACAGGCCCTTCGGCCCAACAAGTACACACCGACCCGCCGAAGCGCAACCCACCCATTCCCCTACATTTACCCCTTTACCTAACACTATGGGCAATTTAGCATGGCCAATTCACCTGACCTTCACATCTTTGGACTGTGGGAGGAAACTGGAGCACCCGGAGGAAACCCACGCAGACACGGGGAGAACGTGCAAACTCCACACAGTCAATCGCCTGAGCACCGTGCCGCCGTAGTTGTGTGTTGCCTCCTTGTTGATAGGGTCAAGAAAAGGATGTCACAGGGCATCTGCAGAGTATCGTTCTGGGGTAGAATTATTCATCAGAGATTGTAATGCCCTTTGGTACCAATAGCAAAGGTAGAAAGAAGGAAGGAGTCCTGAATAGAAGTTTCAGAAATTAGAAAGGAAATTAAAAAACAGAACCTCAAGAGCAGTAATCTCAGGATAACTCCCGGTGCCACATGCTAGGTACTGGAGGAATGACTGCTGGTAAATTGATGTAGGGAGGGAGGGCATGGGATTTCTGAGGAAATTATATTGGATCAAGAGTGAGTGAAGCCTGTGCAAGCTGGATAATTTACACCATGACAGGACTGGGACTGGGATCCTTACAGAGAGATTTGCAAGTACTATTGGGATGGTTTAAACTAACTTGCCAAGGGGATGGGAACATGAAGGATATTTCAAATTGGTAGCAAGTAAAGATAGTAACATGAAGTAGGAAAGTAGCAAGTGAAATTAGGAGGCAAGCAAAATGAAGGTAAGCGTCAATTGAGCCTACAATAGAGTATAATGTCAAATAAGCAAAGGTAATGGGATTCTTCCTGAAAGCAGGCAGAATTCACGATGAGATAGATGATTTAAAGGCACAGAAGAGAGATAAATGGGTATGATCTAATTGCTATTACTGAAACATGGTGATAGAGTGACCAAGACTGGGAACTGAATATTCAAGGATGTTCAACATTTTGTCAGGAAGGAAAGGTAAAAAGGAAAAGGAGGTGGTGTTGTGCTGGTAATAAAGGATGGGAACAATGGGAAGACTTCAAATTGGAAGAACAGCATGTGAAATCTATTTGTGTGGAAATAAACACCAGCAAACATTGTTAGGAGTTGTATATTGGTTGCCAAGCATTTATGAGTAAGGGGCTTTAGAGAAGCATGTAGATAATAGCTCTCATGGGTGACTTGGATCTGGACTGGATAAGTCTAATGAGCACTAATGATGTGGAGAAAGAGCTTCTGGAATGTGTTACAGATTGTTTTTTCCAGCAGTATGTTGAGAAACTGACTCGAGAAAGGGCTATTTAAGATCTAAAATAATGTAAAAGAAATGTCAAATTAATAATCATCTTGTGACATAAACTTTAGAGATGAGTGATATGATAGAACTGAACATTCCTGATGAAGGGCTTTTGTCTGCAACGTCGATTTTCCTGCTCCTCGGATGCTTCCTGATCTGCTGTGCTTTTCCAGCACCAGACTGATCTAAACTCTGGTTTCCAGCATCTGCAGTCCTCACTTTTGCCTGCCTGATAGAATTGAACAGTCAACCATGACTAACAATGGAAGTTAAGGGTTCTACAAGATTAAAAGAAAAAGTCTATAAAGTTGCGAGAAATACTAATAAACTTTAGGATTGGGAGGATTTTACGCTACAGAAAAGGAGAAATCTGATAAAGAAAGGGAGAATACATTATAAATGAAAACTACAAAAACATACGTTGGAACATTTTCTGTAGGTACATAAAAAAAGTTTGACTGAGAAAAATGTGAGTCAATTACTGGCAGAGTTTGGAGAATTTTTAATGATGAATACAGAAAAAACAGGGAAACTAAATGATTGATTTATGTCTGTCTTTCCTGAAGAAGATAGATACAATAAAACTTTAGTTTCAAAATCTAAATGACAAAGGAGGATAAGGAATTAAATTAATATTAGTAAGAAGGTCGTGTTGAAGAAATTAATGAGACTGAGGTTGAAAATACTATGGGAAATGAATTTCTACTTCCAAAAGCGCTGAAAGAGGGAGCTATCAAGATATTGGATACATTGGTGATTATTTTCCAAAATTCTATAGATTCTAGAATGGTTCAGATTCTCGCAAATGCCACCCTACCATTTAGAATGTGGAGATGCTAATTTTGGACTTGGGTAGACAAAGTCAGGCTATAATCCAACAGGTTCCACTATTTAAGAAGTGGGGGATAGAGGGAAAATGTGGAACTCCAGACCTCCCTAAGCTAGGGTAGCATGGTGGCTCAGTGGTTAGCATTACTGCCTTACAGCACCAGGGGCCTAAGTTTTATTTCAGCCTCGGGCAACTGTCCATGTGAAGTCTGCACATTCTTCCTTGTCTGTTTGTGTTTCCTCTTGCAGTCCAAATATGCTGTGTCTTACAATTGTGTCCTCCACAACCACCTGATGAAGGAGCAGCGCTCCGAAAGCTAGTGCTTCCAATTAAACCTGTTGGCCTATAACATGGTGTTGTGTGATTTTTAAAAAAGATGTGCAGATTAAGTGAATTCGTCATGCTAAACTGCTCATGGTGTATACTGATATGCAGGCTAGGTAGATTAGCCATGGTAAATGTGAGTTGATAAGGTAGAGGGGTGGGCCTGGGTGGGATGCTGTTCTGAGGGTCAGTGTGCACTTGATGGGTTGGATGTCCTACTTCCACATTGTAGGGATTCTATTATTCTTTTAGTCTCACATAAATGATGAGGAGAATGCTGGAAACAGCAATAAAAGATACATATTTGGATGATAATGATCTGATTGGCCATAGACAGCATGGATTTGTGAGTGAAAAATCATGTTTGACAAGCCTTTTGGAGGTTTTTGAAGATCTTACAACTAATATAATTGATAAGGAGTCAGTAGATGTAATCATGGAGGTCTATAACACAGAAAAAGGCCCGTTGATCCATCAAGTCCATGTCAGTCAAAAGCAAACACTTAATTATTCAAATCCCACTTTACAGCACTTGGTGCATAGCATTATCTGCCTTGGCATCGTAAATGTGCAACTCAATTATTTATGAGGGTTTCTCCTTTACCATCCTTACAGGCAATGAGCTCCCGATTCATACCACCCTCCAAGTGAAAAATAATTCTTCTTCACATTCCCTCTAACTCTCCTGCTCCTTACCTTAAATTGATGTCCCCCGGTCATTGATCCCTCCACCATAGGGAAAAGTTCCTTCCTGTCTACCCTGTCAACACCCATCGTAATTTTATACATCTCAATCATGTCCCCACCCACCCCAGTCTCCTCTGCTTCAAGGAAAACAGCCCCAGGCTATCCAAGCAATCTTCATAGCTACAAGAGTCCATCCTTGGTAAATCTCCTCTGCACCCTCGCCAGAGCTACCAAATCCCTCCTGTAAAGTGGTTTCCAGAACTACACAAAGTACTGTAGTTGAGGCCTAACCAATTTTTTATGCAGTTCCAGCTTAACCTCCCTGCTCTTAAACTGCATACCTTGGCTAATAAAGTATCCCCTATGCTTTCTAAACCGTCATATCTACCTGTCATGCTACCTTAAGGGACGGATATGCGTGCACACCAACGTCCCTCTGATCTTCAATGCTTCTCAGGATCCTACCATTCATTATATTCCCTTGCTTTGTTTGTCCTGGCCAAGTAAATCATCTTGCACTCATCTGGCTTGAATTCCATGACACACTGATCAGCCCATCAGACCAGCCATCTATATTTTCATGTAATCTTAGGCTATCCTCTCCACTCTGGATGTAGGTTTGCTTGCTGAGCTGGAAAGTTCATTTTCAGATGTTTCATCACCATACTAGGTAACATCTTCAGTGAGCCCTCAGATGAAGCACTGGTGGTGTAGCCTGCTTACTATTTATGTGTTTGGGTTTCCTTGAGTTGGTGATGTCATTTCTTATGCGATGTCATTTCCTGTTCTTTTTCTCAGGTGGTGGTAAATGGGATCCAAGTCAATGTGATTGTTGATAGAGTTCCGGTTGGAATGCCATGCTTCTAGGAATTCTCGTGTGTGTCTCTGTTTGGCTTGTCCTAAGATGGATGTGTTGTCCCAGTCGAAGTGGTGTCCTTCCTCATCCATATGTGAGGATACTAGTGAGAATGGGTCATGTCTTTTTGTGGCTAGTTGATGTTCATGTATCATGGCAGCCCACAATCCCACCAACCCACTAAAAGCAGCTAATGAACTTGAAAGACCTTAAACGGACAACAAGCAAAACTAATGACATGTACAAAATACCTTGCAAGGACTGTAACAAACACTACATTGGACAAACAGGCAGAAAACTAGCCACCAGGATACATGAACATCAACTAGCCACAAAACGACATGACCCATTCTCACTAGTATCCTTACATATGGATGAGGAAGGACACCACTTCGACTGCGACAACACATCCATCTTAGGACAAGCCAAACAGAGACACACACGAGAATTCCTAGAAGCACCTGATGAAGGAGCGTCGCTCCAAAAGCTGGTGCTTCCAATTAAACCTGTTGGACTATAACTTGGTGTTGTGTGATTTTTAACTATATAAATAGAAAGCGGGCTACACCACCAGTGGACAGGCAAAATCGATGTTTCGGGCAAAAGCCCTTCATCAGGAATAAAGGCAGAGAGCCTGAAGCGTGGAGAGATAAGCTAGAGGAGGGGGGGGGTGGGGAGAGAGTGGCATAGAGT
>NC_057711.1:115228680-115252100 GCF_004010195.1 Chiloscyllium plagiosum | reverse complement strand
GATGTGTTGCTGGAAAAGCCCAGCAGGTCAGGCAGCATCAAAGGAGCAGGAGAATCGACGTTTCGGGCATAAGCCCTTCTTCATGAATGAGGAGGGTTTGCCAAGCAGGCTAAGATCAAAGGTAGGGAGGAGGGACTTGCGGGAGGGGCGTTGGGAATGCGATAGATGGAAGGAGGTTAAGGTGAGGGTGATAGGCCGGAGAGGGGATATCGCCGACATTGCTATTTCCCTCCCTTCCCCATTATCTAATGGCTGTAAGACAGGGTTCTTTCTGGTGGGACAGCTGCCAAACAATATTTCTTCCTGCGGGGTGGGGGTTTTGCCTGGTCAAAACCCCACTTCCCTACCCCCACAACCACCCACCTCCTTACTCCTACACTTCCTATCCACCACCACAGAAGTCAGTCTTGAATGCAGCATATTCCTGACTGTGTGTTATTGGATTTATTCCAATCCACCAAACATATTCCGGATTATATCATGTCATACTGTGTGACACATCCTACCCCAGGTATTCTCTCACGTGTCACACCTTTCACTCAGTGTAATCATAGAGTCACTCAGACAAACAGCATAGAAACAGGCCCTTCAGCCCACCATGTCTGTGCTGACCAACAGACACCAAACTAAACTAATCCCATTTACTTGCACTTGGTCCAGAGCCTATTATACTCTGGCAATTTGGTCTTAGAAATGCCAGCCATGGGGAAGAGATTCTCACAATCTACACTGTCCGTGCCTCTCATAATTTTGTACATGTCAGTCAGAACCCCCTCAGCCTTCTCTGCTCCAGGGAAAACAAATCCAGCCTATCCAGTCTCTCCTCATAACTGAGACTTTCCATTCCAGGCAACTTCCTGGTGAATGTCCTCTGCCTCTCCTCCAGTTCAATCACATTCTTCCTATAGTATGGTGACCAGAACTGTGCTCTGTAGCCTAACCAATGTCTTATAAAATTGTAACAAGACGTCCTTGCTCCTATATTCCACTCCCCAGCTAAACAAGGCCTTCATCCCATTTTCTGGATCAGACTGCCTTTATTCCTGATGAAGGGCTTTTGCCCGAAACGTCGATTTTGCCTGTCCTCGGATGCTGCCTGAATTGCTGTGCTCTTCCAGCACCACTGATCCAGAATCTGGTTTCCAGCATCTGCAGTCATTGTTTTTACACCACCAGTGCTTCATCTGAGGGCTCACTGAAAATGTTACCTCGTATGGTGACAAAATATCTGAAAATGAACTTTCCAGGTCAGCGAGCAAACCTACATCCAGAACTTCAACCTGAGCTACAAATCTTCTCAAAACTCGCTGTCCTCCTCACTACTTACTACCTCACCAATTTTCATATCATCTGTGAATTTAATGAGGAACTGTCATACGGCTTGAATTTTCAGAAGGCTTTTGATAAAGTCTCCATCAGAAAATTGTTAACAAGTTAAAGCACACGGGATAGGAGGTAATGCATTGATATGGATTAAGAATGGGCTAACAGGCAGAAAAATTGGATTTGTATTTGGAAGTGTAGATGAAATGTAACATTTTCAACTTCACAGATGGTAGACAACTGTTGGAATATTGCGTGCAATTCTGGTCTCCTTCCTAATTAAGAATGGGCTAACAGGCAGAAAAATTGGATTTGTATTTGGAAGTGTAGATGAAATGTAACATTTTCAACTTCACAGATGGTAGACCACTGTTGGAATATTGTGTGCAATTCTGGTCTCCTTCCTATTGGAAAGATGTTGTGAAACTTGAAAGGTTTCAGAAAAGATTTACAAGGATGTTGCCAAAGGTTGGAGGATTTGAGCTACAGGGAGAGGTTGAATAGGCTAGGGCTTTTTTTCCCTCGAGCATTGGAGACTGAGGGGTAGCCTTATAGAGGTTTATAAAAACATGAGGGGCATGGATAGGATAAATAGACAAAATCTTTTCCCTGGGTCGGGGAGTCCTGAACTAGAGGGCATAGGTTTAGGGTGAGAAGGGAATGATGTAAAAGAGACCTACAGGGCAACTTTTTCACATAGAGGGTGGGACGTGTATTGAAGGAGCTGCCAGAGGAAGTGGTGCAGGCTGGTACAATTGCATCATTTAAAAGGCATCTGGATGGGTATATGAATAGGAAGGGTTTGGAGGGATATGGGCCGGGTGCTGGCAGATGGGACAAGATTGGGTTCGGATATCTGGTCGGCATGGACGGGTTGGACCAAAGGGTCTGTTTTCGTGCTGTACATCTCTATGACTCTATGACTATGATACAAAGGTAAATGGTAATTTGTGCTGTGAAGAAGATGCAAAGTTGGTTCAGGAGGATTTGAATAGGCTTACTGAGTGAGCAACAATTCGCACTGGAATATACGTAGAAAAATGTGAAATGATAAACATCGGTAGGAAAATTGTGTGCAAAATATTTTTGAAATGATAAGAGGTTGGAAAGTGTAGATGTATAAGTGGACCAGTGCATCTTTGTCAATAAGTTACTGAAGGCTGACATGCAGGTGCCAGAAGCTATTAGAAATGCTAAAGGCATGTTTGCCTTTATCATAATAGGTTTTGACTACAGCAGTAGCAAAGTCTTGCTGGAATTGTATAGGACCTTGAGTATTGCTTGCAATTTTACCTGGAAATTGTTAATATAAAGAGAGTCCAATAAAGGCTTACCAGACATGTTCCTTGGATGGAGGAACAGTCCGATGAAGAATGTTTGGGTAAGCTAGGTCTGTATTCTCTACCTTGAGAAGAGTGAACGGTAATAACATTGAAGCCTACAAAATACTTAAAAAGACAGACAAGGTAGATGCAGACTAGGGAGTCTGGAAGCAGCAGATACAATTTCAACACAAGAGGGAACTGAGATAAGGGTTTTTTTTACACTCTGAAGGTGATGAATCTTAGGCCTTCTCTATCACAGAGAGCTGTGGAAGCTTAGCCTTTGAGTTTGTTTAAGGTAGTGACTGATAGATTTCTGATTACCAGTGGCATTCAGGGTTATGAGGATGAGGTGGGTAACTGAAGTGTTTGATCAGCTATGATTGCACTGAAATGCAGACCAGGCTCAACGGGCTGAATGGCTTAGTCCTGCTCCTGTTCCTTAAGGTCATGTGCTCTGAGAGGAAATCTTGAAATTGTGCCAAAAGTGTTGAGCACTTGTCCCAAATTATTCATCTGAAGTAATAAGAAACAGAAGCAACTAATGATTAGGATCTAGGAAACACTGCCTTGAGAGTGTGGTGGTGCCAGATTCGATTGTAGCTTTCACAGGTAAATTGCCTGCACACCTGAAGGAAAGAAATGTGCAAGGCTATGGGGACAGAGTAGGATGGAGGTACTGGGACTCGTTAAAATGCTCTTAGAGACCTACTGTGGAGTGATGGTCCCCTGTGCTGTAACCCTTCTCTGATTTAGTCACCCTAACACAGGCTGAGCATCATCAATATTAATCATACATGCACAGTGACAAAGGCTTTCAGCAGAAACACTTAGACTCAATAATGTCTCATTCAGATGCACTTAATTGTACCTATTATTAAATAAAAATGGTAAGCAAATAAATAAAAAGACAATTACTAAAGATTGTGATACTGCTTACTGAATGATAGAATACTGGACCTCATATCTGGAGCTATACAATTGAAAAGTAGATAAGTCATGTTAAACCTGTTTTACATCTTGGTTTAAGAACTGCATACAGATTCGGACCATGACAACTGATGGCACAGCTGCCAGTGGTGAACAACTGAAGGTTGAAATGCTCAAAAGGCGAGAGTTCACTGTCTCAAAAATGAAATATCGACAAAGCAATATTTTAGATATGCACTTATTATCACTTCATGGGAACATCGAATGAGATTTTATTTACAAATAGGTTTTTAATCTACTAAACTGCTTCACTCCTACAGATTTGACAGCATTAGTGAAAAACAGGAAAACTGAATAACACACTTCACCAGGGGTGTGAACAGTTCATTATTTCAGGAAGCTGTTACTTCCTCCATATTCAAAGCTGCCTACCACTTAAACCAAGGGGGTTAGGAACAGAAACATCTCACACATTGCCCCCCAAATAGTGTAAATGTATCACAGAATCAAGAACCATGATGCACACAAGGAGGCCATCCAGCCCAGCATGTTTGTGCTGTCTTCTTGAAAGAGCTATCCAAATACTCCAACTACCTCTGATCTTAACCCATATCTTCCTTCTTTCACATTCTCCCTGTGTCTGTTTGGATTTCCTCTTGCAGTCCAAAGATGTGCAGGTTAAGCACTTATCCAACCCCCTTTTGAAAGCTGCTGTTTGATTTGACCACCCTGTCAAGACTGTATGCTAAACCATAACAACCTGCAGTGTAAAAAAAAACTCAACTTGTTTCTGAATGATTTGCCAATTCTGTGTCTTTCAGGTGACCAATGTTCCTGTCAGTGGAAATTATTTATCTACATGTACCGTATCATACTTTTGAACATCCCTGCTAATTCTGCCGTTATCCTTTGCTCTCTGAACTGAACAATTCCAGCTTCTCTAGTCCTCCATGCCTTACATTTCTGCAAATGTATATTTCACAACACTTTACTTGAACTCTGAACTTGAAAAACATTTCAGCAAAATTCTTTGTCACTACATGATGAGATACCTGCTGCTAGTAATCTAATCCAATTCCTTAAATTACCATGTGTGTAAATTAATCAGTCCAATGTCCTTTCCCTTGGTGCAGTGTCCACTCGTCAGGGCACTATCGAGAAGAGCCTGAACTCCTTCTCTGAACTCTCATGTAATCTTGGGATGCGGATATAATTAATTGCCCTTGAACTAAGTGGTTTAGTAGGTCATTTCAAAGGGTGGTTCAGAATCAGTCTCAGTGCTCTGGGAGCCAGACTCGACAAAGATAGCAAATTTCTTTCCCTCAAAGAGTGTTAGTGAACCATATAGATTTGCACACAATATCTTCACTATTTTCTGAACATCCCAAATTGGTTTACGTCAATGGATAACTTTTTACCTGATGGGTTGGTTAAACCTCACAGTAAGGGGCCAGTATGGTCCCATAAACAACAATGAAATGCATCTATATTAGAAAATTTAGAATTAGAATTCAGCTTTATTTCAGCGTACAAAGTCGCCATTCTCACTCGACAAAGGCACTGAGTTACAAAATCTTAGGTATAAAGTGGAAAACTAAAGAAATAAAGCTATAAGTTCAACATCAAATGGTCAGCCATGGACCTGGACCAGGCTCCTCCACCTCCGACACAGAGACCATCACTGTACAAAGCGGATGGCCTGCCCTGAGGCCCTTTGTTGCGCTGCACAACCATGTCACCATTTTTCGGCGACATCTTGTCTCAACTAACAACGACGCTGCCATCTTGAGACAGTGCTAGACCAATGCCACGCAGCTGCTACTGAAGCTGTCAGCTCCTGTATCGGGCACTGTGCCCAAACTCACCTCACGCTGCCAGGAGCACAAACCTGAGTCCCTCTGCCACTGCAACCACTGGGAACAAACCTTCCCTCAAATGTGCTGGACACCTTGATCCCATCCAAACTCTCCACAGAAGGTAAGTAAGGTTAAAGTTTAAAAAAAAAGCAGAGAAAGGAAAGAAGGTAAAAGCGGATGGAGCAGATGAGTTGTGGGGTCCTGTGTTCAGGAGCTCACATGCTGCAATACTATACCACCGCCATCTTGAGTTAGATATTTTTGGTGTATTAACTGAGGCATCAATTATAACCAGAATGTCTAGGTGAATACCAGAAACCTGATCCCAACCCTCTCCCCATCATTCCACCATCATTCTCTATCTTTTTCAAATAGTGTCATGGGACCCTTCACACCCCACTGACTGAGACCATTAGGGACTTCATCATGCCTTATTCAATGAAAGAAAAGTAGACTGACTTCAATTTCCGTAGGACCTTTCATAACCTCACATTATCTCAAGGCATTTTACAGCCAGTTAAGTATCATTGGAGTTTAGAATAGAATGGTCACATTCTCAGCTGAAGTGGTTTGTTGAGTGAGGCTTAAGGTATCTGGTCCATTGCAGCTTAAGTAACCTTTCTCACACAATCACCCACTCTTCATCTTATTAATTACACAGTATACCAATGCTCTTCAGCACTCTCCCCATGGAATGGCAGGAGAGGTGGAAGGACTTGACATTGCTGGGACTGGGCAGCATTCACACCATTGGCACTTTCTTTAAAAGCCTAGCCGCACACTACTTCAGATGTTATAAGATTTGCCCCTCACACTGTGGTGTTCAACCAGTATGACTGCGGACATGGCCCAGTAATGAAGGTGTGCACCTTGCTTCACAGACTGAAATTGGGCGTTGCTGTGGACAGTATGGTGGAGAGGAAAGGAGGCCTTAATCTTGCTCACTGCTGCAGGAAGCCATGCCATTAGACTCAGCAAGCCCCTGGATTTAGATAGTAACCTGGGTCAGTGCTGTGGCCCGGCTGAAGCAGGATACCCAGCAATGAACTCTGCAAAGTTTAAGTGCCATCGCCTTCTCATTGCTACCTCACACTCCCAGTGCTATCACTCAGTCTAACTCTGCCATCGCACAGATATCTAACAAAGACTCGTGAACCACAACTTTTGGCATTAACACATTACCCACCTCTTCCTCCCAAACTACTAACTATTCCTGCCCTCTGCGCTTCTTCCTCACCCAATGGAGACACCTCACCACCTCTCCTGCTCTGCAACAGCACCCACTGCTCTTTCATTATACTCAACCTCTCCCTTTGTCTTACTGCAGGAACTTCTCGAACCAGACTGAAATCCGCTCTCCCTGCCCAGCACCCAGACTGCGCTATCGGTAATCCCCAGAATGCTTACATGTGATCTACAGAACTGACCGTAGCCTAATCCTTAGACAGCAATCAGACCCCTTGACTGACCAAAATAATACTCCCTGGCTGACTGAGGATCCTCTTGAAGCCATTTAAGCTCTGCTCTCCTTTGACTTTCAGACATGACCATTTTATGAAGCACATGCAGAGTGTTTGCCACATAAAATGCTGCAGGTCTGACTTTGAACTAGCACAATGCCATACACCAGCATGTCCACTCCGTTGACTGTTCAATTTTCCCATCTGAGTAGCTGTTGTCCCTCCCTCTGCACTAGGAAGGTAACCTGAAGTAGACAGAATCTGCCAAACTCTAAATAAGCCCAAAGTGCATGAAAGAATGTAAGCTCAGAGCCATAACATCCAATCCATGTAGATGCATGAAGTACGTATGTTTCCTTACATGCAAAGTGACCTGGTAGGAACATGCACTTTGTAGATGTCCACCAGTTTCAAGATAAAGCGTTGAAGGGATAATATGAGTCAGTCCATGAGCAGGTATAATGATCTGCTGAGGTGGTGGTTTGAAAATTTTGATTTATGTGGATGAAGGGTTGAGGAGTAAGGTGTCGTTGGCACATTCAGGGACATGAGCTGAATTGGTGATAGTCATGACAAGCTGCCAGCTAACCACTCTGGCCTAGATGTTGGGAATTTGTGCCATTTAGTTTTTAAAAGGAAGAGGATTGGGAGTGGTGAATAATTAAAGCAAGTTGCACAATTAATGAGATGCAAATGCATGTAATAAAGTAGCAAATGCTAAATAGTGAGATCCAATAGTGAGCTTAAAGGGAAAATTAGAAAAATCAGTCTAGACATTGAGACTTTGATCTTTTCCTTCCTAATGCATTTTACCAACTTTCTCATCTTAGCCCACACCGCATCAGAGAGGGAAACTTCCACCCATTGACACTGTTGTAATATCTGTAAGACTTTAGCAAATTGCACACAGCAAGCTTCCACAACCATGTGATAGTAAGGAGAAAATCAATTCTAACGTCATGGTTGAGAGAAGAACATAGGTCAGCTTATCTGGGGAGCTCGCTGTGCCATTCTTCAAAGCATAAGCCCCCGGTGTTTGTTACATCCGAGTGGGAGTTGAAAATGCTACAACAGTGTTAGATGGTAACATATTTATTTTATACCATCAATATCTGCAAAGGAGCTTTGAATCTCCAGCCTTCTATCTCTGAGGTCAGAGGTGAGTGTGCTATAATTGAGAAAGCCTAGGAGAAAAGTACAGTTCGGAATTAAGATTAAGCACAACCACCATTTCGTACAGTTGATAGGTTTTATCAAGACCTAGTAAAGAAATTTCAAAAGAATTTGAAGATAACTTGAAAGCAGAGTTAATAATGTTATGACTTGTGAGACTGAAATTAAAATGTTGTGATTTATCATTTTTATGATCTGGCCCACAATCAAGCTTTTGATGAAGGTAAATAACTGTGGGTGTCAAATGCCAGTGGGTGCCAGATGAAGAAATGAAATGATTTGTTGGACCAGGGATTTCAAATACAATTATGTCTAATGCAAAATAATATGTCAAATGCAGCATATTTATTTCATCATTAAACAATGCAAGTTTGTTGTTTAAATTCCTAAGTACCTCTTATTAATAAGGAGTTAGTAGGATTTTACTGGAATCGGTAAGGGTTTTAAAATGTCTGTCTGCTCCATTTAGAATAATCTGTCCAACAGACTACTAATAAGCTTCAGTCATGGGCATCCCTCTGATGTATTTAATCTTCTCCGAGATGAGCAGCCAGAGGGTAGAAGCCAAAACAAATAAAACTCCTTCAATAGCTCCAACTAGACTCCAAGGTAATGAGCAAATCTCCAAGATAATATTTCTCAGAAAATACCAAATCACATAATCCTTATGTAAACATGCAAGCAAGAGATCAGAAATATGTAAATATACACAATTTGCACTTACATAACCTCTTTTACATACTAAAACACCTCAAGGTTCTTTACAGGAGTACAGAAATATAGACAGAACTACTAAGATGAGTGACTCACAGCTTGCTCAAAGAAGGAAGTTTTAAGGGACATCGTAAAGGAGGAGAGAGATGTATGGAGGTTGAGGTATGGAATTTCAGAACGCAAGATCTTGGCAAATGAAGGTGCAACTGCCAATGGATGGATAATGGAAAATGAAGTGCACAAAACAGCAGGTTTAGAGGAGAGCAGATATCTCAGAGGGTTTCTGTGCTGGAAGACATAGTATATAGAATTAAATCTAACTATTTGATATGCTAATGAAACAATAGACATGAGCCTTGTGGCAAGTTGAAGCTTCAATAAGATGCTCCTTAAATAAAATTTACTTCAGCAAACTTGAGCAGCTCAAATGAGACCAAGAATACTATCGAGGAGTTTACAGGGATGGGGAGTGATGATGCTACAGAAGAATTTGAACACAAGGAAGATATTAAAATCACGTTCAGTGAATATAGGGATGAAGGGTGAATGGGACAAGTTGCTTGTTAGAACTTGGGTAGCAGAGCTTTGGATGAGCTGAAGATTTTGAAAAGTGGACAATTGGTGACCTGTGAGGAGACCTTTGGAATTTTCGGCTGGATTTTCATGGAGTTGAGGAGATTTTGTGGACTGATGGAAAAGGTGATATGGAACTCAGTGTTGAATGCCTCACCGTATTCTTGGGGTTTCTGGCTTCTAGTTCAGATCACAAACAAACAATTCGCTTTCCTGATTGTATCACTTGGATAGGCGCGTCCTAGTCCTCTGCCCATTCATGGAGCTGACCCAAGTTTTAAAGCATTCAAAGTCTTGGCACCCCAGAGATATTAAATAAGTATCAAATGTAGATGAGGAAACCTGTTGAGAGATAAGTTTAGAAGATCCTGCCATTCCCAGAATGTCATGTTATTCCTCTCATCCCCACTATGTCTTCCACCCGCTAACCATGGCCTCTTATACCCCTCATGCCAATCCTCCAACTGTATAGAACCAACGAATACTATAGTTACAACAGAATGTACATTATTCAGGAAGTTTGAAAAAGAATAGCCACTCATTCATAACTTCGCACTTCCTTTAAAAAAACTTTTTAAAATAAAACACTTTATCTTGTGCAAAAACATTCTGCAAATAACAGAAGAAATCAAAGAGTCAGAGCCATCAATCAAGAAATGCTTTTCCTGAGGTGCTTCAACAGTCTAATGGATGCTTGTGCTCTCAGCCAATAACACTAAATGAGGCTTGGAGAGGTTTCAATTGCTTGTGGTTTCTGCTATTGGTACTAAAGTTTCTAAATCATTGATATACTTATTGGCTTAGAACATAGAACATTGAACATTACAGTGCAGCACAGGCCCTTCGGCCCTCGATGTTGCACCGACCTGTGAAATCAATCTGAAGCCTATCTAACATACACTATTCCATTATCATCCATATGTTTATCCAATGATTAGTTAAATGCCCTTAAAGTTGGCAAGTCTACTACAGGCTTTCCACGCCCTTACTATTCTGAGTAAAGAATCTACTTCTGACATCTGTCCTATATCTAACACCCCTCAATTTAAAGCTATGTCCTCCTGTGCGAGCCATCACCATCTGAGGAAAAGGGCTCTCATTGTCCACTTATTTAATCCTCAGATCATCTTGTATGTCTGTATTAAGTCTTACCTTTTAGAATTAGAATCCCTACAGTGTGAAAACAGGCCCTTTGGCCCAACAAGTCCACATCAACTCTCCGAAGATTAACCTACCCAGACCCTTTCCCCTGACCAATGCATCTAACCTACACATTCCTGAACACTATGGGCAATTTAGCATGGCCCATCCACCTAACCTGCACATCTTTGGATTGTGGGAGGAAACCAATGCAGACACAGGGAGAATGCACAAACTCCAAACAGACAGTCACCAAGGACTGGAATCGAACCTGGGTCCCTGGTGCTGTGAGGCAGCAGTGCTAACCACTCTACCACTGTGCCGTCTGCTCGCTCATGAAAACAGCCTCAAATCCTTTAGCCTTTCCTTATAAGACCTTCCCTCCATACCAGCCAACATTTTGGTAAATCTCCTCTGTACCCTTTCCAATTCTTCCACATCCTTCCTATAATGTGGCCGCACCAGAGTTTTGTCCAGCTGCAACATGATCTCACGGTTCCGAAACTCAATCCCTCTACCAATAAAAGCTAACACACAGTATACCTACTTAACAACCCTATCAACCTGGGTGGCAACTTTCAGGGATCTATGCACATGGACACTGAGATCTCTCTTCTCATCTACATTACCAAGAATCTTACCATTAGCCCAGTACTCTGTATTCCTGTACTCCTTCCAAAGTGAATCACCTCACACTGTTCCTCATGAAACTCCATTGGCCACTGCTCAGCCCAGCTCTGCAGCTTATCTATGTCCCTCTGTAACCTGCAACATCCTGCTGCACTGTCCACAATTCTACCGAACATAGTGTCATCTGCAAATTTACTAACCCACCCTTCTATGCCCTCATCCAGGTCATTTATAAAAATGACAAACAGCAGTGGTCCCAGAACAGATCCTTGCGGTACACTTCTGGTAACTGAATTCCAGGATGACCATTTCCCATCAACCACCACCCTCTGTCTTCTTCCAGCTAGCCAATTTCTGATCCAAATCACTAAATCACTATCAATCCCATGCCTCTATTTTTCTGCAAAAGCCTACCTTGGGGAAACTTATCAAATGCTTTACTGAAATCCATATACACCACATCAACTGCTTTACCCTCATCCAGCTGTTTGGTCACCATCTCAAAGAACTCAATAAGGTTTATGAGGCATGACCAACACTTCACAAAACTGTGTTGACTCCCCCAATCAAATTATTCCTTTCTAGATGATTAGAAACCTTATATCTTCCAGTCCTTTTCAACAGTTTACCCACAATCGAAGTAAGGCTCACTGGTCTATAATTACCAGGGTTGTCTCTACTCCTCTTTTTGAACAACGGGATTACATTTGCTATCCTCCAGTCTTCTGTCACTATTCCTGTACAATGATGACATAAAGATCAAAGCCAAAGTCTCTGCAATCTCCTCCCTGGTATCCCAGAGAATCCCAGGATAAATCCCATCCGGCCTAGGGGATTTATATATTTTCACACTTTCCAAAATTTCTAACACCTTTTCCTTATGAACCTTAATCCTGTCTAGTCTAATAGTCTGTAACACAGTATTCTCCTTAACAACATTGTCTTTTTCCTGTGTGAATACTGACAAAAAATATTCATTAACACCTTTCCCATCTCTTCAGACTCCATGCACAACTTCCCACTACTGTCCTCTTTTCCTTATGAACCTTAATCCTGTCTAGTCTAATAGTCTGTAACACAGTATTCTCCTTAACAACATTGTCTTTTTCCTGTGTGAATACTGACAAAAAATATTCATCTAACACCTTTCCCATCTCTTCAGACTCCCTGCACAACTTCCCACTACTGTCCTTGATCAGCCCTAATCTTACTTGACTCATTCTTTTATTCCTGACATACCTGTAGAAAGCTTTAGGGTTTTCCTTGATCTTACCTGCCAAAGACTTCTCATGTCCCCTCCTGGCTCTCCTTAGTTCTCTCTTTAGGTCCTTCCTAGTTAACCTGTAACTCTCAGGTACCCGAGCTGAGCCTTCACTCAACATAAGCCTCCTTAATCCTCTTGACAAGAGATTCAATTTCTTTAGTAAACCACAGCTCCCTCGCTTGACCACTTCCTCCCTGCCTGGCAAGGACACACAGTAGCTGTTCCTTGAATAAGCCCCACATTCCAGTTGTGCCTATGCCCTGTGGTTTCCTTCCCCATCCTATGCATCCTAAATGTTGCCTAACCACATCATAATTGCCTTTCTCCCGGATATAACTCTTGCAGTATATATCTATCCCTTTCCATAGTTCAAGTAAATGTAACCAAATTGTGGTCACTATCACCAAACTGCTCATCTACTTCCAAATCTAACACGTGGCCTCGTTCATTACCCAGTATCAAATCCAATGTGGCTTTTCCTCTTGTTGGCCTATCTACATACTGTGTCAGGAAATGCTCCTGCACACATTGGACAAAGACTGACCCATCTAAAGTACTTGAACAATAGCATTTCCAATCAATATTTGGAAAGTTAAAGACCCCATAACAACTACCTTGTTACTCTCGCTCCTATCCAGAATCACCTTTGCAACTCTTTCCTCTGCATCTCTGGAACTTTTCGGAGGCCTATAGAAAACTCCCAACAGGGTAACCTCTCCTTTCCTGTTTCTAACCTCAGTAGATGAGTCCTCATCAAAAGTCCTTTCTGCCATTGTAATACTGTCCTTGACTAACAATGCCACACCTCCCCCTCTTTTACCACCTTCCTTCATCTTACTGAAAAATCTAAACACCGGAACCTGCAACAACCAATCCTGTCCCTACTTCATCCATGTCTCCGAAATGGCCACAACATTGAAGTTCCAGATACCAACCCATGCTGCACCTTATTCCGGATGCTTCTGGCATTGAAGTAGACACACTTCATGCCACCTTCTTGCCTGCCAGTACACTCCTGTGACCTTGAAACCTTATTCGTGACCTCACTATTCTCAACCTCCTGTACACTGGAGCTACTGTTCAGGTTCCCATCCCCCTGCTGAATTAGTTTAAACCCTCCTGAAGAGCATTTGCAAATCTCCCCCCTAGGATATTGATACCCCTCTGGTTCAGGTGTAGACCATCCCATTTGTAGAGGCCCCACCTACCCCAGAGTGAGTTCCAATTGTCAGGTATCTGAATCCCTCCTTCCTGCATTTACCCTGTAGCCATGTGTTCAATTACTCTCTCTCTCTCTATTCCTTGTCTTGGTAGCACGAGGCTTGTAATAGAAGAAACTTTGTTTTAAGAAAGAGGATGAAAAGAATGAACGACTTTTTCAAAAATATATAACCTTTAATAATATTCTATTGTTGATATGGAGGGCATTGGTTCAATTCAGTGGGTGAATGGATGTAGGAGTGGCTTGGTTTGGCATGATGTTCCATGTAGGGCAGGTGAAGAGGCATTCCATAGCATTAAGAATATGAAGGGCCAATTGTGTAGGCCAAGGGGCACACCTAAACCTGTGGGGTTTGGAGGCCCATGAGGGGGCGCTGTGTGGTGGACCATTGGTTGCATGGATGGGGCATATGGATTGTGTGAATGGTAATGGGGAATGAGGCATGAGGGCTAGATGGTCATACTCTTGTTATTATTACTGTAACAAAGTCCTCCAACTTCACGTCAGGCCTTTTAAATAGCAGCCCTTGGCACTCAGCAGCCCCTGGTGGCTGTCTTTCAACTCTTTCTTGGGTCAGCTGGTCTGACTACAGTATTTCTTTGCTCACTCACAGTGGGAATCACATCTCCAAAAGCACTTTCTCCCAAGGTAGGAGGGCCAAAATCGAGAAACAGCCCATCTCCTGCCACCCACCTCAGGGATAAAGTTCCTGCCCATTGACTTTGGCAGCAACAATGGCACTGGTTGAATCCACATAGGAAAAGTATGCAGCAGAGAATAAATATGTAAACAACGACAATGTAAGGTCCATTCTGTGACTGACATACCTGAAAGGTTCTGAAACGTCCAGTTTAGGAGTGTTGTAGTTATCAATCTCCACAACACAGCAATGGGGGAGGAGAAAATAATCAAATAATCCCCAGAAAAGAATTTTGTAAATTCTATTCATTATCCCTTTCTCTGATATCACTCCATGGAATTGCACCCATCCTTTAAAAAGTCAAAATAATTTCCTCAGTGCATAACATTAAATTAAATATTCCACTGCAAAGCCATCATTGTAAACTAATGATAGCTGTGCAAAAAGGATCAAAATACTGGTATGCACATATGAGTGCGTGTCATTGCTGAGTGCACGTTCCTGTGAATCTGGGAAGGAAGATATACCAACACCAGCATCTTTGACCAGGCCAACAGGCCCAGCATCGAGGCACTGACCGCCTTTGATCAGCTGCAATGGGCTGTAATGGGCTGGGCATGTTGACCATATAAGACACAAGACTCACCAAATACTCCCAGCTCCAAAACAGCAGGCGAACCCCAGGTAGACAGAGGAAGCACTTCAGGTATACCCTCAAGCCTCACCTGTGAAGTGCGGCATTCCCACTAGAATCACTGGCCCGAGACCATCCAAATTGGAGGAGAAGCATCTGGGAAGGCATCGAGCACCTTGAGACTTGCCGTCGGGAAAATATGGAAGCCAGGCGGAAACAGCGAAAAGAGAGCTACCAATGCCCCACCCACCTCTTCCCACAACTATCTTCTGCACCAAGTGTAACAGAGCCTGGAGAAGCTGCATCAGTCTGTATAGTCACTTACGGACTTACCGCGAGTGTGGAAGAGACGCATCTTTGTCTGTGAGGGACTGCCAATAATGATGAATGATATTTCTGTTTTGAATTCTACATTCTCAACCAACCCAGATAACCTTTGATTCTCCTGCCTCGCAAAAATCTATCCACTTCTGTCTTGCAAAGGTTCAGTGACCTTGTCTCCACTGTTTTTTGATGCAGCGAGTTCTAAGGTTGTACAACCTTCAGAAAGATACTATGTCTCATCTCTGAAAGGATACTTACTCATTTTAAAGCATTGTCCCCTAGTTCTGGACTGACCCACAAGGGGGTTCACCTGTCAAGACCAGTCAGAATGTTATACATTTCAGTCCAGTCACCCCTCAACTTCTAAACTCCAGTGGAAACAAGTACAGCCCATCCAATCCATTCATTTGAGGTATCAATCTCGCAGACTCCTCTGAAACACAGAGGCAACTTCAATGCCTTGGACTTCTCATGCCTCTGTGGAGACCAGAATTCTCCCACATTAATGACACATTATCAATACAATTACTTACTACGTAACCAAATGCAAACTGTGTTTCTCCAACAGCTCAAATTAAAGTAGTTTGAGACTTCATTCCTGTGACTGTCTAGTTTCAGACCAGACAGAACTCCTCCACCATTAATGCTGCTCCATAAATATAGGCGAAGGCAGGAACATACTAAGACTTTCACAATCTCAGAGCCTCCCGAAGGTCTTCACAGCCACTGTTGTATTTTTGAAGGGGAGCACTTTCAAATTAGAAGCACAGCAACTAACTTGGGTACAGAAAGATACCATAATGATGATAAGCAGCTAGTATGTTTTCAATTATGCTGTTTGATGGATAGGTATTGGTCCAGGACAGCAAGGAGAATTCCCCAGCTCTTCGAGATAGTGGCCACTGAGCTGCTGTACCTTCCCGCATCACAGCAGGGGTCTCCTTTAAGGTCTCATACAAAAGTGGCATCCTTGAAATTGTCCTCAAGTGGGATTTCAACCTCGAACCCTCTGACTCAAGGACTGGAGTGCAACATGCTGTTGGCATCACTCTACATCGCCAATTGGCTTATCCAGTCAACTGAGCTTTATGGATAAATATATCAACTTTGAAGTCTCCAATGACCACGCGGGGAAGGTTGTGAAATCAATTCCCCAGCACAGTGTGAGTTCCCTTTTCACTCCTGTCAACAAGCTGTGTAGATAAAAATCATGGAAACGCAATGGGGAGAAAGCAGCAGAAGTGTCATTCTAAAGGGACATCATTGTTCAGGATTGAAGGAACATGCAGAAGAAAATAGAAGAAGAGTTCGCCCCTCAGGTTTACTCAACCATTTTGTTTCCTTTCTAGTAATATGCTTCTTGAGAGGATGTTGTGCTAATTTTCAAGTGAAAATAAAAAAAAATAATGTTAATATTCGTCCAGACATAGTCTTAACCCTAATTCCAGGCAAACCTTCTCCTCCCACCTTTGTCACAATTAGAGCCACTATATATTTATCTGAGAAATATTTTTGTTTACAATGATAGCAGACAAATTTGAGCCTTCTAGATTCGTAGACTGATACAGCACAGAAGGAGAACACTTACCATAATGCCTACGCTCACTTTTTTGGACGGTCTATCTACTTAATCCCTCTCCCCTGCCCTTTTCACCACGGCAGTCCAATCTCCTATCCTAAGGATCTTCTATCTTAACACTAGCTCATACGCTTTGATTCTCCTTAGTCCCCCAAAAATTATCGATCTCTGTCTAGAATATACTCAACAACAAAGTATCCATAACTCTCTGAGATAAAAAATTCCAAACATCACAAGGGGGAGTTTTGGCAGAGGTGTTCAAAATCATAAAGAGTTTTGATAATAAGGAGAAACTGTTTGCAGTAAGGAACGGTTCAGTCACCAGCATGTGCAGATTAGCAAAAGAATCAGAGGCAGTGAGGAATCTTTTATTTTCACACACCATATAGTTATGGTCTGGAATATGCTATCAGAAAGGCAGGCTGAAACAGATCCAATAGTACACTTCAGAAAGGGAATTAGAGAAATACTTGAAAAGGAAGTGTACTTGGAGGGCAGGGGAGAGGGATTAAATGGATAAAGCTTTCAAAAAGTGAGCGTAGGCATGATGGTAAGTGTTCTCCTTCTGTGCTGTATCAATCTACGAATTTAGAAGGCTCAAATTTGTCCGATAGCATTGTAAACAAAAATATTTCTCAGACGAACATATAGTGGCTCTAATTGGTGGGAGGAGAAAGTTTGCCTGGAGTTAGGGCTAAGACCATTTTTGGACAGATATTAATTTTTTTTTGTTTTCACTTGAAAATTAGCACAAAATCCTCTCAAGTAGCACATTATTAGAAAGGAAACAGAACTTTCTTCTCTAATGTACAATTTAATTATTTAGTGAATTTTTAATGAAAACCGAATTGAGAGGTGCAGGGCATGGGAATAGCTCAATTTCTGAAAGCAACAGAGCTGTTGCAGTTTCCTGTGTTTCCGAGACCCGACAGCATCCTCATTTCTGCCATTTAATTGTCACTTTGTGGCAGCTGCGCTCCTCCAGACAGACTAACCAGCAACACTCTCACCAGGGCAGAGTAGAGATTGGATTTTTGAGAGAAATCTCCAAGGGTTTTGCGAACGCACTAGAATTTGCTATTTCATAGATACGAGACTGGCTACATCCAATTCTTTCTAATGGGTTTTGTCACAGCCTGCCACACTTTTCGTTTTTGCAAATATAGCAATAACTGATACTTCTATAATCCTTAACGTCATCAAATGCCTCGAGGTGCTTCAGAGGAGTGAGGGTACCACAGCAATGTACTGTCTTTTTCTTAATTTGTTCATGGGATAAGGGCATTGCTGGCTTGACCAGCATTTATTGCCCGTCCCTAATTGCCCAAAGAGCAGTTAAGAGTCAACCACATACAGTGGGCCTACAGTCACATGCAGGCCAGACCTGGTAAGGATGGCAGTTTCCTTCCCTAAAGGAAATTTATGAACCAGATGGGTTTTCCTGGCAATCAACAATGGATTTGTGGTCATCATTAGATTCTTACTTCCACACTTCTATTGAATTCAAATTCCACCATGGGCTCTGGTGAGACTTCAACCTGGGGCCCCACAACATTACCTGAGGTTCTGGAGTAACAGGCCAGTGATAACACCACTAGGCTCTCATGTCACCCTTTGAGGTAAAGGTCAAAGAAGTAGGTTTTTAAAAAGTGGCTTAAAGGAGGAAAGAGAGGTATTGAGAGTCAGAGAGATTTAGGGACAAAATTCCAGACCTTGTGGCCTAGGCAACTTATGTTGGAATCACCAATGGTGGGGGTGGAACAATTAAAATCGGGAATGCTCAAGAAGCCAGAATTAGGGGAGCACTGGTATTTCGGAGGGATTTGTCAAAACCAATTAAGTAATTTAGAATTAATTGGATTGTGTACAGTTGATGTATGGCAATACGCCTATTAATGTAATTTGGTTCACACCAAACAACCTGTTCTATGTTTAATAAACTTGAACATTGCACAATGAGAGAGAGCTGATTTCTGTAGATAGATTAAATGGAACTGGGATTAGGTCTGAGAGATTGTTTTACAAAATAATAATCTTCAAAAGCTATCACAATGGGTTTGGGTCGATAAACTTCTGTATAAAGTACTAAATATGCTCTTGAGAATATCTACTCATATCAGCAAAGATCTGGAAAAGTTATAAAGAATTATTAAACAGTAAGATACTGTACAATAAATCATAGGCATTCATTTATAAAAGGCTTATAGAGAAGTTGGTTAGAATATACTGGGAGTAACATACATATTTCTTATCCCCATACATGGAAAGAACACAGGGTCACTACAGAAATTATGAGAAAGATTTACAAGAATGATACATTGCAAGAATGATACAGAAATGTAAGGTTTGAACTATCAAAACAGCTGGACAGGCTGTGACCTTTTACTCTAAAAAGCGAAGACCGAGGAGCAATCTAATTACATAGAATGATGATTTTAAATCTAAAGAACAGGAACACATCATTTGGTCCAATTGGTCATACTAGTATTTATACTCTAGCTGACCCTTCTAGCCTTCTCCATCAAACATGAGCAGCACGACCCATTATTTCCTTCTGCTTCAAAAAATATCCAGGTGCCCCTTCAATGCAATTTAATTTCTTGCCTCAACCACTCCCTCTGGAAACAGATTCTACATTCTGCTAAACAAGTTGCTCCTGAATTCTCTATTGGGATTTATCAGTGGTAACTTATATTGATGGCTTCCAGTAATGCTCTTCCCCACAGGTGGAAAACCTTTTACTATATCCACTCTACCAAAACCCTGCATATTTTAAAGATCACGATTTGATAACCCCTCAGCTTCTTCTTCTGAAGAGACTCAGCCTGTTCAGCCTCATATCATTATAATCTCATATTTAATGATGCCAGCCTTATTTTGTACTCTCTCCAGTGCCTCTAAATCATTTTTGTAATATGGAGATCAGAATTATACACAATCTCCCAAGTGTGATCTAGCTAAACTTAATTACAAATTTAACATAACCCTAATATTTGGTTTATTTTTATTTTAAAGGCCATAAACGCTGTGTCCATTTTTAATGATTTTTGTAAACATACTCTCAGATTACTTCCGTACCCCATTTGGATTGTAATTTTCCAAATAATGAACTGAATTTTTTATTTTTCTTTCCAAAAATGCAAAACTTCACACCTATCTCTGTTAAAATCTATTTTCCAAATATCGGGCTGTTTTGCAAGAAAATTAGTGCCTTCCTGTAATTATTGACAGTCCTTCTCAGTATTATTAAAGTAATTAACACTCTAACACGGGGTTCTGTACCTCTGCCCGGCTGCCAGTTTCCTGGTTCCACACTGCCTCCTAGAATCATAAATCCCTACGGTGTGAAAGCAGGCCATTCAGCCCATCGACTCTTGACTGACCCTCTGAGGAGCTCCCCAGACCCAACTCTCTGCCCTATCCCCATAGCCCTGCATTTACCATGGCTAATCCACCTAACCTGCACATTTTTGGACTGTGGGAGGAAACCAGAGCACCCGTTAGGAGACCCACACAGACACTGGGAGAATGTGCAAACTCCACACAGACAGTCGCCCAAGGTGGGGCCCCTGGTGCTGTAAGGCACCAGCATTAACTATTGAGAAATTGGAGAGATGTCTCTGTTTTGACTCTCACTTTCTCTTACTGGCCAACCATGTCATCCTGATGTCTCAAATTGGCCCTTCAGCTTCAAAGACCTGTCTGCTGTACATAATCACAGAATTACTCTGCAGGAGGCGGCCATTTGGCCCATCATGACTACACAGGCTCACACAATGAGCATTTCACTTAATGCCATTCCTTTGCCTTCTCCCTATGAGCCTCCACACTGTTCTTACAGCAGGTCAGGCAGCATCCAAGGAGCAGGAGAATCTTTCATGAAAGAAGTGAAACTATCACTGTATTCTAACAGATGAAAGGCTTAACAGACAATCAATTTTTCAATGTATAATTTCAGTTACATCACACTGCAAATTTTTGCTATAAATTCTGTGTTACGATCGAGCCCTCCACAATCACCTGATGAAGGAGCGTCGCTCTGAAAGCTAGTGTGCTTCCAATTAAACCTGTTGGACTATAACCTGGTGTTGTGTGATTTTTAACTTTGTACACCCCAGTCCAACACCAGCATCTCCAAATCAATTAAACTTGCCTCTATATAATCAATAAACATTGTAAAACAACTGGCCCTAGTACAGATCCTTGTAAAATAGCACTTCCTACTTTCTGCAGCACAACTATCCTTCTCTACTGATGTGTTTTGCAGCCAGCTAGCCATTTCCATGACAACTGTGTTCTTATCTTATTAATTCGTCTATCATGTTGCACCTTATCAGAAGCCTTTGACAATCCACATAAATTACATCCACTACAATACCCTTGTCTACACTCTTTGTTACTCTTCAGAAAAATACCGTGAGGTTGGTTAAGAAATGCTTTCACTATTTGAAAACTATACTTAACATTCATTACCAAATGTTTTTGTTCCTATTTTCTGTTTTCTCCTTTCACAGGGATTATATTGGGAGGAATACTGCTTTTCTATCTACCCTGATTTGTTTCACACGTTACATCGGAGTTAGTAGATCATTCAGGCCACCTGCCCGCCTTTATGTGCATAGAAGTCCTTGAGTGACAATTTGCCACCATTTTCCAGCCTGCTGGTGAAGCCAGAAGCAAGGAGAACCGGCAGCTATAACAGGGCAGGCTGCTTCTTATTGCTAACTCCTTTTAGGGGATCACTGCAGCCACAAGGAGTCCCCTAAGGTGGTAACTCCCTTTATTTCACCACCATCTTTCCCACTGACCCCCCCACACCTCGCCACTTCAAATCTCTCTAACCCAAAACCTCACCCTGCTCCCCACCCTATTGGTCAAACTTCTGACCCAATTATATTCTTCTCAGCCTATTACCTTCGATGTGTAAAATGCCGAATTTTATGGGCAGGAGATTCTGAAGTCAACATGGATCTGTCAGACGCCAACATCCAGGAGCCATGTTTTAAAAGGGATGCATGCAGCACTTCATTTCCTGGAACCCAGAAGAATCACCCAACCTCTGCACATCATCCCTACTCACCCATGGAGAGGCAGGAGACCAGGTAAAAGCAGCACCATACTTCATTGAGGATTCCCCACAGGTTCTCTTGAAGGCTGGCCAGGAGGTAAGGGAAATCATTTATCCTTTGGACAGAAGTCCACCCTGACTGACAATGGCAGCATGGCTGTGGAGATCAAAGCCTATGGGAAGCTCAACAGGACCGGGCTCTAGTGCCACAGGAGGATGAATGATCTACTACTTTCTGCCAGGTTATGTACCACTGTCTGCTCGATGCTTCATGGCCTATGAGTGGGAGTTAGGGTTACATGTTTGCCATGGACTGTCTGAGACACCAGTAGAATGAGGCAATTATTGTACTATGGATATTATCTCCTTTAAAACATTACCCAAAATGAGTAACTCACTTCTTGACTCCTCAACGTTTGTCCACCATCTACAAAGCACAAGTCAGGAGTGTGATCGAATACTCCCCATTTGCCAAATGAAGGCAGCACCAACAATACTCAAGGAGTTCAACGCCATCCAAAACAACCAGCCCGCTTGATTGTCATCGTATCCAAAAGCATCCACTCCTTCCACTACCGATGCACAGTAGCATGATTTACAAGATGCACTGCAGGACCAAGACTCCTTAAACAGTACCTTTCAAACTGACAGACACGTCCATCTCAAAGGACAAGGGCAGCAGATACATGGGAACACTAGCACCTGCAAGTTTCCCTCCAAGCCACTCACAGTCCAGACTTGGAAATATATCACTGCTCCTTTAGTGTCACTGGGTTAAAATCCTGGAAGTCCCTCTCTAACAGCATTGTTGGTCTACCTACATGGTGGCATATGGACTGCAGTGGTTCAAGAAGGCAGCTCACCACCATCTTCAAGGGCAAGTAGGTGACAAACAATAAATATAACTCAGCCAATGATGCCTAGGTCCTACAAGTGAATAAAGAAAACATTTTCCCCTACCCTAAGCTTTTTATTTCCCACAGTTAATCCATTTGATAATCATGTGTAGAGCTATATAATATTTACCATGACACCATCTCCCCCAAAGTCTCGAATTTTACAAATGCAGGTGACCTGGATTTTCCTCATCTCTTCCAAAAACACACTCTGCTCAAAGGAGTAAGTATCGCAGGCCTCCTGAACAATGACTGATGATCTTGGTTCTGATTTGTGGATCATTTCTCCTATGAATAAACTTTTACTTTTCAGATATCCTTTATACTGGATGTGTACTTTGTTGACCATGTTCTTGGCCCATAAACTTCACTGAAGGACATTTCATTTAGAGTCATAGAGTCATAGAGATGTACAGCATGGAAACAGACCCTTCGGTCCAACCGTCCATGCCGACCAGATATCCCAACCAATCTAGTCCCAGCTGCCAGCTCCCGGCCCATATCCCTCCAAACCCTTCCTATTCATATATCCATCCAAATGCCTCTTAAATGTTGCAATTGTACCAGCCTCCACCACATCCTCTGGCAGCTCATTCCATACACGTACCACCCTCTGCGTGAAAATGTTGCCTCTTAGGTCTCTTTTATATCTTTCCCCTCTCACCTTAAACC
>NC_057711.1:115221762-115228388 GCF_004010195.1 Chiloscyllium plagiosum | reverse complement strand
CGCATTTATCTGAATTAAACTCCATCTGCCACTTCTCAGCCCATTGGCCCATCTGGTCCAGATCCTGTTGTAATCTGAGGTAACCCTCTTTGCTGTCCACTACACCTCCAATTTTGGTCTCTTCTGCAAACTTACTAACTGTACCTCTTATGCTCGCATCCAAATCATTTATGTAAATGACAAAAAGTAGAGGGCCCAGCACCGATCCTTGTGGCACTCCACTGGTCACAGGCCTCCAGTCTGAAAAACAACCCTCCTCCACCACCCTCTGTCTTCTACCTTTGAGCCAGTTCTGTATTCAAATGGCTAGTTCTCCCTGTATTCCTAAACTTCATGAGGTATTCTCTTCACTAATCCAGCCCATAACATTATCTAGGGGACCTTTGACATCATGAATGTCCATTATGCTAGACAGCCACTCAGCTGAAGGAAGTATTCCCTTCTTTGCAGTATCCTAGATTTTTCGATCAGACAATCACTTTCTAATTGGAAGAGGTACCCTCTTTTTCACAGGATCCTTGTTGCTTAGGCAAGGCAATATCTTGTTGTTGACCATGCCCTAGACCTGTGGACCTTTGTCTGGCTTCCATGAAGTCTTATGTACCTTATTCCCCTTAATTTGTTGCCAATTGTGGTTGTTTAACTGGGCAACCTAACCTTTTGCTGATTTTCACTTGTGTTACTAACAGATTGTTGCTCATTCAACGTAGTCTTTGTCACTGTCATTGATAAATCTGCTGTATCAACTTGTTCACCACAATATTCTGCTGTCTGAAAAATACCAGTTAAGATTTTCTGAATGAACTCGGGTGAGTTTCACAGCTCATTCTTGTTTTTAGTATTGACTTCACCTTGATGAGGAGAAAGTGAGGACTGCAGATGCTGGAAACCAGAGTTGAAAAATGTGGTGCTGGATAAACACAGCAGGCCAGGTAGTATCCGAGGAGCAGGAGAATCGACGTTTCGGGCACAAGCCCTTCTTTACCTTGATGAAGTCTGGCTTCTAAGCTTTGTTGGTAACAAAGGAGATTTCCAAACTTGGACAAGCCTGAACATTTCGTAATCTCTTTTGGCTGATGATACCTCAGTGTCCCTGATGTATCCTTTCCAATACACCTTCGCAAAGGAAAGCAGGAAAACTGTTCTTTTTTGTCATATTCTGTTCAATCATCCATGATTGAGAAATACTGTCAAAGTTCAAAAGTATATGTTCTTGGCCAACTCACTCCCTCGGTCTAACCTTCAACACAACACTGGGGAAAGGTAGCATTGTCTTGGCCATTCTTCTTGTTGAGTTTGACTGAAGCTCTTTTGGCTTTCTGGCCATTGATTCCTTTGAACTTCTCTCTGCTTGTCCAGTTCAGTTCTCAGTCTCTCGAAAATAAATTTTGTTTGCAAGCCATTCCATTGATCTTCATCTTAATTATGGATTGATATTTTATAAATTTGAAGTATATTGTATTATGGTCAATATTGCTTATCTATTCCCCTAATTATTATTTGCTGGAGTACTTCAGAGGGCAGCTAGAGTTGATCACATTGCTGTGGAGTCACATGTAGACCAAGAATGCCAGATTAGTGAAACAGATAGATTGTGACAACAATTGATAGTTTCATTGTCATTTTTACTTCAATTTCAGGACATTTAAGCCCTCATGAGACTTTTCTGTTCTAAATGTTCTCCTTGGAGAAAGAAGATCTGCAGGTGCTGGAGAGTCAGAGTTGAAAAGAGTGGTGCTGGAAAAACACAGCAGGTCAGGCAGTATCCAAGGAGCAGGAGAACCAACGTTTCAGGCATAAGCCCTTCATCGACAGATCAAGAGTATGGTGTCAAGTGGAGGGTTGGATCTGGGTTAAGACGGGGGGATGGGGGGTTTGGAAATTGGTGGAGTCGATGTTGATGTCGTGTGGTTGGAGGGTCCCGAGGCAGAAGATGAGGCATTCTTCCTCCAATTGGTGGGTGGCTTTGATTCGGCAGTGGAGACGGCCCAGGACTTGCATGTCCTTTGGGAGAGTGGGAGGAGGAGTTGAAGTGGTCGGCCACAGGGTGGTTGGGTTAGTTGGTGTGTCCGTCCCAGGCATTTTTCCTGGACTGCTCTGCTATATAGAAGAGACCACATTGAGAGCAATGGATGCAGTAGATGAGGTGGATGGATTTAGAGGAAACTCTCCACTGGATTTGAAATGATCCTTTAGGGCCTTGGCTGGAGATGAGGTGGGAGGTGTGGGCGCAGGTTTTACACCTCATGCGGCTGTAGGGGAAGGTGCCGGGTATGGAAGGTGGGTTGGTGAGAACCGTGGACGTAATTAGGGAGTCACAGAGGGAATGGTCTCTATGGAATGCAGATAGGGGTGGGGAAAGTAATATATCTTTAGTGGTGTAGTCTGATTGTAGGTAATGGAAATGGCAGAGGATAATACATTGCATCCAGAGATTCGTAGGGTGGAAGGTGTGGACCAAGGGGTTCTATCCTTGTTGCAGTTAGAGGGCTGGGGTTCGAGGGTGGAGGAGTGGGAAGTGGAGGAGATGTGCTGGAGGGCATTGTTAATCACATGGGAGGGCAATTTGTGGTCCTTGGATTAGAAGGTCACTAATTCCACCACAGAACATCCCAGATGGCCTCCTTCTTCAAGGACTGCAATTTCCCCTCCCACATGGTCAACAATGCCCTCCAGTACATCTCCTCCACCCCCCAGACCTCCACTCTTGAATCACACCTCTCTAATTGCAACAAGGACCAAACACTGCTGGTCTTCACCTTCTACCCCACCAACCTCCAAATACGATGCATCATCCTCTGCCATTTCCACCACCTACAAACAGACCCTACCACCAAAGATATATTTCCCTCCCCACCCCATCTGCATTCCACAGAGATTGTTCCTTCCATGACTCCCTTGTTAGATCCATGCCCCCCACCAACCCACCCTCCACTGCTGGCACCTTCCCTTGCCATCGCGAGAGATGTAAAACCTGTGCTCACATCTCTCCCCTCACCTCCATCCAAGGCCCCAAAGAATCCTTCTAAATTCCACACATGCACTTCCACACAAGTCATTTACTGTGTCTTTTGCTCTCAATATGGTCTCCTCTAAATTGAGGAGATAGGATGCCAACTTGCACAATGTTTCAGAGAATATCTCTGGGACACACGCATTAAACAAATCCACCGCCCTGTGGCCAAACACTTCAACTCCCCCTCCTACTCCACCAAGGACGTGCAAGTGCTGGGCCTCCTCCACTGCCAAATTCTAGCCACCCAATGCCTAGAGGAAGAACGCCTCATCTTCTACCTTGGGACCCTCCAACCACATGGGATCAATATCGATTTCACAGTTTCTTGATCTCCCCACCCATGACCTTATCCTGATCCAACCCTCCAATGCGGCAGTTCCCCCTTGAACTGTCCTACCTGTCCAACTTCCTACCCACCTATCCAATCCAGCCTTCACTCCGACCTATCATCATCACCCCCCACCTTCATCTACATATTGCCTTCCCAGCTACCTAATCCCCAGCCCCAGCCCCCCTCCTATTTTTCTCTCAGCCCCCTTGGAAACACCTCCCCCCCAACATTCCTGATGAAGAGCTTAATCTCAAAACATCAACTCTCCTGCTCCTCAGTTGCTGCCTGACTGGCTGTGCTTTTCCAGCACCACTCCTTTTGACTCTGATCTCCAGCATCTCCGTCCTCACTTTCTTCTAGGTCACTGGGATGTCCTGAAGTAAAACTGCTCTTCCTGACAGCAGATACAGCACAAGTGGAGGAATTGGAAGAAAGGGATTGTGTTTTTACAGGAGGGGGTCTGGGAGGAGGTGTAGTCCAGGTAGCTATGGGAGTTGGTGGATTTGAAGTAGATGTCCATGTTGAGCCGGTCGCCAAAGATAAGATGGAGAGGTCCAGGAAGGGAAGGGAAGTGTCGGAGATGGTCCATGTGAACTTGAGATCAGGGTGGAAGATGTTGGTGAAATTGATGAACTGTTCCACACACTTGCTTCACTTCTTGTAGATCCCTTTAAGTACGTAATAGGGACCTTTAAGATTATGCGTTGCTGGAAAAGCGCAGCAGGTCAGGTAGCATCCAAGGAGCAGGAGAATCAACCTTTCGGGCATGAGCCCTTCTTCAGGAATCATGCCCGAAACGTCGATTCTCCTGCTCCTTGGATGCTGCCTGACCTGCTGCGCTTTTCCAGCAACACATTTTCAGCTCTGATCTCCAGCATCTGCAGCCCTCACTTTCACCTTTAAGATTATAAAAGGCTAAAACAGGCTAGGCATATGGTAACATTTCCACTTGTGAGGGAGACACTGATAAACTAGAGATGAGAAATTAGATAATCATGAACAAATCCAGTGGAAAATCTAAGAGAAATGTCCTTACCCTGACAGTCAGTAACACAGCATCTCAGAGGCATTGGGATGAATATACTAAAACATTTAAGGAAAATAGATAAAGACATTCAAAGTAAAGATTTAGAAGAAACTGTTCATCAGGTGAGAAGGCGCTAATGTGGAATTAAACCAGTTGAGGCAAAACACCTGTATCTATATTAGACATGCTCTGTGATTGCATGTATTAAGGTAATAGGAATTTGTTAACCTTTCACAACCAATGATCAGCTAATTACAGTTCTAGTATGATCCATACCACTATAGCAAACACAAATTATTCTTCGATTTTCTGATTGTTTCTTAATTAATTTCGTAATTACAGACACCCCAAAAAAAAAAATCACTTCCAACAGATTTTGTCATATTAGTTTTTCTTTCTGCTGTTGATACACTTCTGCAGGAAGTCTATACAGTTAAAAATAAATGGTCAAGTCAAAATATATTCATCTTCGGAGGTTGCCTAATCATAAATAATGCATCAGTGATGCTGACTCATAGCTCTGCATGTCTGAAAATGTTATTTGAGAGGCGATAAATCTTCCAAAAAAATTGAATTATGCATGTAATGATGGAGCATAATCATATTTATCTGCAGCGCAATAACTCTTCCAGGTACAACAATGAATCTGAAATACTGGAAACATGATCTTCATTGCTATTCTCAATTGAAATGGTTTGTGAAGTATTTCTGATGCTTCTCGTACACTAGCTCTGAGCAGGTTGGTGAGGGAGCTCGGAAGATAGAATCAGGGAATGAAGCACGATATCAAGAGGCCATTCAATCAATGTGTCTGTTTCAGCTCTATCTCATCAGTCCTATTCACCTGCTGTTTCCCCACAGCGCTACATATTTCCCCTTCAACTGTTTATCTAATTCCCTTCTGAAAGTTATAATTGGATCTGTTTCCATCGCCTTTTCAGGCAGCACATTCTAGACCACAATCATTTGCTGCATAAAATAAATTCTCATCTTACCTCTGACTAACTTTTGCCAAGTATCTCGAATGTATGATAAAAACCGAAAAAACTGCGGACGCCGTAAATCAGAAACAAAACCAGAAGTTGCTGGGAAAGCTCAGCAGGTCTGGCAGCATCTGTGCAGAGAAATCAAAGTGCACGTGTCGGGTCCGGTGACCCTTCCTCAGATATCCGTTATGCCTTTTCTGGCTGACTCACCTGCCATTGTTTTTCTCTATTTTGTGTTAAAAATCCAGAGAAGATTTTAAACAGCTTTATCAATTCCTCGCTCAGGTTTATCTACTCTAAGTGGAACAACTTCAGCGTCTCCACTCTCGTTGCAAACCTCATGTTCGTTATCCCTGATATTATTGCAGTAAATCTCCTCTACATCCTCTCCAAAGCCTGGACAATTTCTCTTCAAGTGTAGGCCCAGAATTGGATACAACACTCCAACTGAATCTAAACCAGCCATGTACAGAGATTTAGGAAAACATTCATGCTTTTGTATTCTCTACGTCTATTCATAAAGTGGTTAAACTACATTTTTAAAAATTTCCCCTATCTGTTGAAATGGGTGAAAGTTTCAGGAAACTGGACATTTATTAAAATGAACATACCATGTTCCCAGTCTTTCTCAGCAAACATAAAATGATTTCAGTATTTAGCATGTATTCAGCATGAGTGAGGCAGGTGATAATGGTGAATCCAGCCCCAAAGCAAGCTGAGCCCATGTTAATAACTGCTGAGAATGTGTCGCTGGTAAAGCGCAGCAGGTCAGGCAGCATCCAAGGAGCAGGAGAATCGACGTTTCGGTCATGAGCCCTTCTTCAGGAATGAACATTTTCAGCTCTGATCTCCAGCATCTGCAGTCCTTACTTTCTCCATGTTAATAACTATCTGGAACAATGTGGGGTCAAGCTTTTGGAGACTCACTCTAAACATAGTATTGATTTGAAAGCAGCCCGTCTAAGGGAGTACAGCTCACACGATCACAGGGCAATAACAAAGAAGAGAGATGTGTCAGAGAGATATATTCTCAAAATGATCGAATAATTGAGAAAGAAAATCATCACAAAATCAGATGATGTTTGTTATTTTAGCTTTTAGAAACATAGTTTTTCAATACAGTCCCAGGATTACATTTATATACCAACTTGGACTCAGTAAAATGTTCCAAGCCACGTGACAGGATTGTTATTAAATAAGTTTTAATACTGAACTGCATAATAAGATGTCGTTGGATGGGAACAGATGTTTAGTCAAGGTTTTAAG
>NC_057711.1:115190737-115221262 GCF_004010195.1 Chiloscyllium plagiosum | reverse complement strand
CACAGTGATACACGAGTGGCAAAGCAACACACGAGTGGCAGAGTGATAAACGGGTGGCAGAGCGATACATGGCTGGCAGAGCGATACACGGGTGGCAGAGGGATACACGAGTGGCAGAGCAATACACGGGTGGCAGGGTGATACACGGGTGGCAGAGCGATACACGGGTGGCAGAGTGATACATTAGCGGCAGAGTGATACACGAGTGGCAGAGCGATACACGGGTGGCAGAGCGATACACGGGTCTCAGAGTGATACACGAGTGGCAGAGTGATACACGGGTGGCAGAGCAATACACACGTGGCAGAGCAATACACGGGTCTTAGAGTGATATATGAGTGGCCGAGGGATACACAAGTGGCCGAGTGATACACGAGTGTCAGAGCGATACACGAGCGGCAGAGTGATACACAAGTAGCAGAGTAATGCACGAGTGGCAGAGTGATACATGGCTGGCAGAGCGATACACGGGTGGCAGAGCGATACACGGGTGGCAGAGCGATACACGGTGGCAGAGCGATACACGGGTGGCAGAGCGAACCTGAGGCGGGAATTGAACCCGGGTCTCTGGCGCTGTGAGGCAGCAGTGCTAACCACTGTGCCACCGTGCCGCCCACGGGTGGCAGAGCGATACACGGTGGCAGAGCGATTCTGAAGTAGATACGGGGCACTGACTACATCTGGTGCTCTTCATTCACTTACAGTTATGTTGCCTTGTCACGACCCGATCGAAAAATAATTTAAAGCTGTCAGTTTGGTTTTATATTTTCATCCCATCACTTGCCGCTGTTAGCATTTCGTAAAATGTGTAGCAAATAATAGATTTGTCTGAAGTAACAGCCGACTCAAAAATGTACATTGTCAGCAGTAACTATGAACCCCAGTTAAGTAATAACTTAATCTCACCAGTGACTGAGAGATGACTTGCTATGATCTTAAAATGCATAAAACCTGAATGCAAATCAATTTAAAACTGTATATTGAACCATTCTCTCACTCTGAAGCAAGCACTTAGTGTCTGTGGGGCAATGAAAGGTGCAGGAACACCTCCTTTCTCTTCTCCATGTTATTTCACATATTAAATATTGGAGAGAACATGCCCACCTTTATGGAGGTTGTTTTCCCTTCATCTCAGTTCTAAAACAGTTAACCCCTAATTTTAAAACAGTGCCCTCTAATTCTGGACTGACTCACAAAAGGAATCATTCTTTCTCAGTCCACACTATCAGGTCAACTAAGACCTTATAAACTTGAGTCATGTCACTCCTCACTTTCTGAAATTCAGTGGAAACAGATCCAGCCTGCCTTCATTGGACAACACATTCATTCCAGGTATCAATCCAGTAAACCTCTTCTGAACAATCTTCAATTTACATCCTTCCTTAAATAAGGAGCCCAAAACTTCACACAGCATTCAAGATGTCATCTCACCAATGCCCCGTATAATTAAAGCACGACATTCTTTTATGTTCAATTCCTCTTGCAATAAACAAAAGCATCCCATCAGTCTTCTTGATTATGCGCTGTATATGCATTGTAATTTTTTGAGACTCCTGCACTGGCATCCCCAGATCCCACTGCGTCTCAGAATGCAGTTGTTTTCCTATTAATTAATTTTTCATTCTTCTGTGAAAATGAACTTTATATTTTCCCTCAACACATGCAACATTTTTACTGAGCTTTCCTTATGTCATTTATCTGATGGTTTTCTGTCATAGCAAGTTCCACATTCTCATCACTTTGAGTAAGAATGTTTCTTCTGAATTCCCTATTGGATTTGGTCAAGCAATGTCATGACTCAGACGTTTTCACCCTTGCGTTCATACCTCTCCAGGCCTCTGCCTTTCCTGGTCGCTCTATTCATCTCCAACCTCGGCCCTCAGATTTCCCTCCTCCTTTCACTCTAGCCCCTTGTACATACCCAATTATAATCATGACGTCATTGAAGGCAGTTTCTTCAGCTGTGTGGGCTCTAAGCTCTGGAATTCCCTCCCTAAACTTCTCCATCTCTCTACATTGCATTCTTAATTTTATGAAATTCCTTAAAATTCACCTCTTTGACTCAGAAAGAGACCTTTAGGAGCCCTGTGTTTCTTTGTTCTATTACACTCCTGTGAAGTGCCTTGGAATGGTTCATTACGTGAGAAGTGCTTCATAAATATATGTTGTTGTTGAATTCATTGGTAACTACCTTAAATTGATGACTGCTAGTTTTGCACATTCCCACAACTGGGATCACCTTCTCTACATCAATAATATGTAATATAATTCACCTTGTAATACTGCACTGTTGCTATAAAGATCTTAGTGCACACTGGAACTGAAAACAACAAATACTATAGTTTTTTGAATTCTGTGGAATGCCTGTTGTTTCGACTGAATTGCCAGCAGATGGAACCCAATCCACAATATTAATTTTATTGAACTTTGTGAGAGTGACAAGTTGCTTGCATGTCCCATTTTTGTAAAGCACAACACTCTTGGTGTTAAACAACCTCAGGTCTTCACTTTTCAGAATCATAGAGGAGGCCATTTTCCCATAATACCCATGTCACTACTTTGAAGGAACCATCCAAAGAGGACTATATCCTGTTCTAACCCAAGCCCAGAAATATTATCCTCTTCAATTATATCTCCATTACTTCCACTGTGACTTCTGAAAATCTTGGTGTATTGACCATTGCTATTGGACTCTCCTGCCCAGAAGATGTCCCTATTTTTGTTTAGGCTTTCCACATCCACCCCTGTTACCTGTCTTCCCATTCTATTCATGTGAGCTATGTCAGCCCATATACCTGTGACCCTTTGAGCTAAAGCAACCTTTGAACTATTGCTTTAGATTCCTGTGCCTCCACCATCTGATCAGGACAAATGGATTACAACCAAACAAAATACCAGTATATGCTACTGAAGGGCAGGTTTCTAACTCCTGGTGGACCTGTCCCTGGAGATTTATTTTTCAAATTGTTCCAAGCCCATTCGTGAATGAGTTACTCTGAAGAAAATTCACATTACTACCTAAGTCAAGAAGTCATCCAGAAAAGATTCTGACCCTAACTGGGAGCTCTACCTGGAGGCAGACATAATGACAGACACTATGAATAGACCATAAGTAATTGGTTTATTGCAAAATCATTATGGTGTGAAATATGATGAACTTACAAATTATGATGACCGGTTTTAATTTACAACATATTAAAATAGAGCATTAAATAATATGACTGCATAATAAATGTCTCACTGTACACTTAATTACAATGTGTTGTAGAAATCAGGCCCTCTTAATTTACAAAGTGAAGATGAAAATACTCTGTTTTTTGTATTAAAGTCCAGAGTTTATGTTCTCAAGGTGAGTTCATTAAATTCTCAATCATTTGCATTGAGTTTTATACTGTAGAGGCCTTCGAAAGCTTTGTAAACTATTTTTTTCACGTCTTATTTATGGATTGCATATTTACTTTGTGTGGTTGTGGCAAGAGATAGTGGTGATGGGAAGTGTGATTCAAAAGGGAGATTGGTATGTGAGAGAGAGAGAAAGTGCACTCGCTTCACCAAGTGAGAAAATTTCACGTGGCTGCAATGGAAAAATCACAATTCCCAATAATTTTTTGCCCATGTTTGATCACAGCATTGCCCTGGAGATTAGGATTAAATCCTGGCGTATTTGCATCCCTGGGTTCAGGCTTATGTAAGCCCCACAATGTCAGGCTAATGCAGGCTCAAGTGTTTGTGAGAGATAATGAACAGGACCAGTTGTGAACTCTTGTCAGAAAGAGTAGGATCTGTGGAGCCTGCACTGCTACTTACAGTCTATCACCAGGTCTTTTATCAACCATAGCTCAGTGTGTAGAAATCCTGCCTTTGAATCAGAACATTGTTGGTGCGAAAAACTTGAGTGTGAACTTTAGTCAGTGCAGTACTGTTCTGAGGGAGTGCTGCATTGTCAGAAGGGCTACCTTTCACAGACAAGTTGTTATACAACATTCTCACAGGTGGAGCAATGCTTTCCTACGGGCATGAGTTTGGACAGGAACTGGAGATTTTCTTTGGTGACTGGGCTAATATTTACACCTCAACTAACATTAAAAAAAAACAGATTATCTGACTATTATCACTTTTTTGGAAGCTAGCTGTGTGTCCTACATTGCAATAGTGAGTACACAGAGATGTCCAGTCACCATTAAGAGCACACACCTCACTGAACATTACAAACAAATTATCCAGTCATTATATTCCTGTGTGTAGGAATTAAATGCTGCATTTCATATATTGTAACACTAATTATACTTCAAAAAATACTTCCTTCATTGGCAGTAAAGAGGTTTGGGGTATCTTGGAGTTGTGAAAGAAATTATAAAATTGCAAGTTTTAGTATCTTCTGGGAAGATTCTCCAAAGATATCATTGTTTAGGGAATTGGGTGCTTATGGGACAAGGCACAGATTGTCAAGGAATGTTTATAGCCACTTCAGCTCTCACATTCTTTTCTCTTTGCTGTGGGCTGGCACAGAAGTCAGAAATGGAAACAAACCTGAATTTAAAATGGTTCCCTGTGCCATTTTTCAGAGGAAGGTATATCAGAAAGATAATGAGGGAAAATTACTGGCATCACACCTTGTGCCTCGAGCTATTGAATTGTGATAGTTTTTTTCATTTATCACGGAATCACAATTTAACTGTCAGAAAGAGTGTTTGTGTAAGACAAACCCAGGATCTAATCTCAGAATTCTGTCAAAGTAAAAATATGCGGCATAAACATATGAAGGATTTGAAGAGTAAACACAGAAAAATACTGGAAACACCTAACAGTTCCAGAGGCATCTATGGAAGAGCTAATGGCCAAATCTTCCAGTCTCTGATAGTCGGAAAGTAGACATACCTCAAAGATTTGTCTCAGGAACCCACAGAAACTCTGATGTACTGAAACTGTGGGAATTGTCTCAATAGTTCAAACTTCCGATAGGCAATTCCCCAGTCTTGAAACTGTCTCACAGCCTGAATTAGGTTGGGAGATTTGGAAGATACTTGGGATTAACTGACAAAAAAGAAATGAACACCAGTATAATTGGTCAGGAAGTGTTGGACAGGTCATAATCAAGTCAAACTTGGGTAACATTTAAATACCTCTAAACACAAGTTTCCCAACAATTCCCTCGCTAAACTCCTCAGATCCTGACCTCCCTGCCCCTCTGACCAGATCTGATGTAACATTATACTATGCAGTCCTACCATCCTGCTTGGGTGAGGTGGTGATTGTAGGCTAGCATTTACCGCCCTTCCTCAAGTGTACTGGAAATGATGTTGGTGGGCTGCTTTCTTGAACATCTGCAGTATAGGAACACTCGCAGTGCTGTTAGGGAGTTCCAGGATTTTGACCCAATGTTACCAAAGGAACGGCAATGTAATTCCAAGTCAGAATGATGTGTGTCTTGCAGAGGACTTTGTAGGTGACGGTGTCCCCATGTATCTGCTGACATTGTCCTTCTAGATTGTAGAAATCATGGATTTTGAAGCTGCTGTTGGAAGGTCTAAGTTATTGGAGTGCATCATGTAGATGGTTGACATTGCTGCAACTGCGCATTAGTGATGGAGGAGATGGATATTGAACCTTCATTGGATGCCAACCAAATGATCTGCTTGTCCTCATTGGTATGGAAATTTTTTTTTGAGTACTGCTGGACTGGCACTTGTTTGGGTAAGTGGGATGGTATTTCATCACACTGCTGACTTGTAGATGATGGACAGGCTTGGGGGGGGAGGGGAACAAGAAGTGAGCTACTCAAAGTGTCTAGCCTTTAACTTGCCCCTGTATTTATTGTATTTAAATGGCTGATCCAGTTCTCTTTCAGGAGGCTTCCTGAGCTTCCCACAAGGTTCTAGGATACACCTGATCAGGTCCTGGGAATTTATTCAGTTTTATGCATTTTAAGACATCCAGCACCTCCTCCTCTGTAATATGGCATGTGTGGGGGGAGTGAGGATGTAAAATACTCTTGCACCAGCTCAGATCTCTGCACTAATAGAAGGTCAGAGGAGGGATGTCCGCTGATGATTGCAAACAGACAGCACTATTCCTGACTCCTCAGATTCTGAAGCAATTTCTGGCCATGTGCAGCAAGATCTGGACAATATTCAAACTGATGGCAATACATTGCAATAATATTTATGTCATGCAAGTGCCAGGCAATGACCATTTCTAACAAGGGGGGTTCTAACCATTGCCTCTTGACATTCAATGGCATTACCAACAATGAATCCCCTATAATGAACATCACACACTTAATGGTAAGATCCTAGGGAGTGTTGCTGAATAAAGAGACTTTGGAGTGCAGGTTCATAGTTCCTTGAAAGTAGAGTTGCAGGTAGGTAGGATAGTGAAGAAGGCAGTTAGTATGCTTTCCTTTATTGGTCAGAGCATTGAGTAAAGGAGTTGGGAGCTCATGTTGCGGCTGTACAGGACGTTGGTTAGGCCACTTTTGGAATATTGCATGCAATTCTGGTCTCCTTCCTATCAGAAAGATGTTGTGAAACTTGAAAGGGTTCAGAAAAGATTTACAAGGATGTTGCCAGGGTTGGAGGATTTTATCTATAGGGAGAGGCTTAATAGGCTAGGGCTGTTTTCCCTGGAGTGTCGGAGGCTGAGGGGTGACCTTATAGAGGTTCATAAAATCATGAGGGGCATGGATAGGGTAAATAGAGAAAGTCTTTTCCCTTGGGTGTGTGAGTCCAGAATTAGAGGGAATTGGTTGAGGATGAGAGGGGAAAGATATAAAAGGGACCTGAGAGGCAAATTTTTCATGCAAACGTTGGTATGTTTATGGAATGAGCTGCCAGAGGAAGTAGTAGAGGCTGGTACAATTACAGCATTTAAAAGGTATCTGGATGGGTTTATGAATAGGAAGGGTTTAGAGGGATATGGGCCAAGTGCTGGCAAATGGGACGAGATTAGATTAGGAAATCTGGTTGGCATGGACAAGTTAGACCGAAGGGTTTGTTTCCATACTGTACATCTCTATGACTATGTCTGGTTAAAAATTGTGATTTCGTAATTACAGATTTATATTACATGAAAAAGGAGAATATTACCATACTCATTGTACATAGTGTTCTACACTTATCATGGGATATGTACAAGAAAAACACACACTATAATACGGCTCACATGAAGTAACACTATGTGTTCGTGCAACAGTTAGTAAATGGTTTTATTCAGAATTTACACAATCTAACCATAAAATTGCTACAATGCAGGAGACCATTCAGCCCATCGCATCTGCACCAGTTCTGCGAATGAGTGTTTCGCTCAACGCCATTCTCTAGCCTGCTCCCCTTACCTCTGAACATTCTTCTTTTTCAAACAATAATCTTAATCCTTTTAGAATGCATCGATTGAACCTGCCTCTACAGCCCTCTCAGGCAGTGCATTCCCTGTGATATGCAAACAAAGCTTTCTCATATTCCTTTTGCTCGCATTGCCTATTATTTTAAATCTCTGCCTTCTTATTTGTGATCTTTTCACAAGGAGAAGTTTCTCTCCATCTACTCTTTCGAGGTCACTCATGATTTTGATCATCTCTAAGCAATCTCTTCTTAGCCTTCTCTTCTCCATGAAAAACAGTTCTAACTGCTCCAATCTATTTCCATAACAGAAGTTCCTCATCACAGGAATCATTATTATAAATTTCTTCTGCATCTTCCTGAGTATCTTCACATTTTTTGCTCAAGTAAGGCATCCAGAATTGGTTGCAAAACTCAGCTGAGACCAACTGGCGTCTTTTGTAAGTTCAACACAATCCCTTTACGCTTGGATTCTCTGTCACGATGAATAAAGCATGGGGTATTTTATTCTTTATTACCTGGTTGCTCACACTGTCCTGCCATCTTTGGAGACTTATGCACATATATACCCCAGTCTCTTTGCTCCTGCAGACTTCTTTATTTCATGTTGTCTCTCCATATTGTCTTCCTGCTGTTATGTTCCCAGCTGATGGTAATACAGTACTGGACAAATCACATCCGAAAATGAAATATGGGCTGATAGATCATACATTTAACTTCTGCAGTTGATTGACATGATGCCTGGTCACTGAAAAATTATTCTCATGAGGCTGCAGACAATAGAATATAAGATTATTTCACAAACAAAAAGTAAGGAAGATCCTAAACATCAAACACAATTCTAACCTATTTCCAAACACCATCCAATAAAGAGACTCAATCCTGGAGGAATATCATTCCTATCTCAGCTTTCTAACCCCTTACTTAATTGATTTTTCAGTTTGTTTCCTTTCCTTGGACTGCAAGATAGTTTTATGATTCCTTTCAGAGTCTTCATGCCTGAACTTTTCACAGTCCTGATGGCCTAAACTGATTCAGTTCCAACAATGTAGAATTGTAGAGTTATACAGCACAGAAACAGACCTTTCGGTCCAACTCACCCATGCCAGCCAGACATTGCAATATGACCTAGTCCAATTTGCCAGCATTTGGCCCATATCCCTCTAAACAATTCTTATTCATATACCCATCCAGCTGCATTTTAAATGACATAATTGTACCTGCCTCCACCACCTCTTCTGGCAGCTCATTTCATACACACATGACCCAAGTGTGTCACTTTGTGTCTAAAATACAAATTTCAAAAATAAGATATTACCTGTATATTTGGTTATCACACCAAGCAAAATCAATCACCTGTATTTCTCCACATGTCAACCCATTCACCAACTTGTCTATGACCTTTTGAACTTCTGCACTACATTCTCTTTACAGTGCTTCCAAATTGATGCTTCCATTTCTTAGGTTATTAATATCTATCATTAACATAAGTATTATTGAAGACAGTGTTAGATTATATTATTTGTTATTATTGCTTGATTTACAGTTATGAAATAGTAATGCAGATGTTGCAAATAGATTGAGAGATATAATTTGAAATTTGGGAAGGACCACTATGTAACTACATGGAAATGTGTATAAATGTTGGCATGTGTGGATGTATTCCAATAGATCTAGACCTTGCATTCCCACTTCTGAAGCCTGCTTGTTTCCTTGTGGTTTTCTGAATAACTTATTCTGTTTCTTTGCTGCCTGTTGCTCTACGTAACTCTATAGTGTGTTAAATGAATGCACTGCCATGGTCAAGTTCATTGCTGAAGCAGCTGGATATTGGGCCTAGGGCATTACTTTGAAGAACTCTAAAAGCAATATCCTGGACGAAGATGATTGATCTTCAACAACCATCTTCCTTTGGACTAGACATGACTCCAGCCACCAGAGAATTTGCCTCCCACTTTCCACCAGCTTCAATTTTGCTAGGATTCCTTGCTAATGCATTTAATCAGATGTTACCTTCATGTCAACAACGGACATTCTCTCCTGATTCCTGGAAATCAGCTCTTCTGTTCATAGAGTCATAGGGCACAGAAACAGACCCCTTGGTCCAACCAGTTCATGCTAAACATAATCCCAAATTAAACTAGTCCTGCCTGCTCCTGGGCCATATCCCTCCAAACCTTTCCTTTTCATGTACTTATTCAAATGTCTTTTAAATTTTGTAATGGTACCCACATCCACTACTTCCTCTGTGTAAAACATTTGCCCCTCACGTTTCTTCTAAATCTTTCTTCTTTTATCTTAAACATTTGCCCTCTACTCTTGAAATCTGCCATCTTAGGGTAAAGCCAACTACCATTAACTTTATCAGTACCCCACATTATTTTATAAACTTCTATAAGGTCACCTCTCAACCTCCTACACTCCAGTGAAAAAAACCCTAGCCTATCCAACCTTTCTTTATTACTCAAACCTCCCATGCTGGCAACATTCTGGTAAATCTCTTCTGAATTCTTTCCAGCTTTATAATATCCTTCTTATAACAGGGCGACCAGACAGGACACAGTACTCCAGAAGAGGTCTCATCAATGTCCTGTACATCCTCAACATGACTTCCCAACTCCTATACTCAAAGGGTAAAGCGAGGACTGCAGATGCTGAAGATCAGAGTCAAAAAGAATGGTGCTATAAAACACAGCAGGTCAGGCAGCATCTGAGGAGCAGAAGAGTCAACATTTTGGGCACAAGCTCTTCATTCCTGATGAAAGGCTTATGCCTGAAATGTCAACTCCCCTGCTCCTTGGATGCTGCCTGAACTGCTGTGCTTTTCCGGCGCCACACTTTTTGACTCCTATACTCAAAAGACTGAGTAATGAAGGCAAGCGTGCCAAATGCCTTTTTAACCACCCTGTCCATAGGTGACTCAAACTTCGAAGAATTATATACCTGCACACCTAGGTCCCTGCACTAACCAAGGCTCTAGCATTAATAATGTAATGTTGTACCAAAATGCAATACCTTGCATTTATCCAGATTGAACTCCATCTGGCATTTTTCAGCCCATTGACCCATTTGATCAAGATCCCTTTGTAATCTTAGAAAACCTTCTTCACTGTCTACTATACCACCAATTTTGGTGTCGCCCACAAACTTATTAACCGTGTCTTCTTTATTCTCATCAAAATCATTTATATAAATGACAAACAAAAGAGGGCTACAATTAAAATGAGGTCAGGAACTGATAACTATGAATAACCCAAAATGCACATTGGTGAGCAGGTTATTACTGAATAAGAATTTCGAAACAAGAGTTTAAACATTTATTTTTCTTTTTAAAAGAGCCTAGAATGGCTAATAATGTAAATCCTGCGAATGAAATTCACCAACTGCTCAAAGTCTCTATGAGACGTCATGGAATGTTACACATACACTGTGTCAGGGAACTTCAAATACAGTATTTAAAAGGAGTAGATTCTAGGCAAAAGCAAGAACATTTCTTATCAGGAATTCATTCTCTTGTGAATTATTTGCCACTCTGTGGACATGACTTGAAAGGCACGTGTATGCTTTAATTTCTCAGGAATACACAAAAAGAGATCAAAAATCACTGCAGCTCTGTTTCAGTGTGTTACTGGGCGGATGAGCTAGTGTGAACTTGTGCACTTGAAGGTCAAAGCTTGAGATCAGCCATTAAACACCCCCAAACTGCAGATAAAGAAAGCCTCTCTCTCTCTCACTCAATGCAGGAAGCCGGGCAAACCAGTGAAATCACTGCTGAAAAGGGAAAAAAAAAGACAAAAGCCTATGAGTTAAGTAGTATAGCTAAGAATTTCGGAATCAACTGCTTCACAACTAATGCCAACAGGCAGAAGGCTGGAAGAACACAGCAAGCCAGGCAGCATCAGGAGGTGAAGGGTTATACCTGAAACGTCGACTTCTCCACCTCGATGCTGCCTGGCTTGCTGTGTTTTTCCAGCCTCCTGCTTGTCTACCTTTGATTCCAGCTTCTGCAGTTTTTTTTGTCTCACTATTAATGTCAGCATGAATGTTATCATCCAACTTAACAGCGCAATGTTCCACCATCTATTCTTCACACAACCGAGAGACTAACTGGTGTATCATTTTAACTGCTACCTTTTTACTCAATTCATGCTTTGTATGTGCTTTTTTCACGCTTGGTAGCTTAATAAATGTATCCTTTCTGTAACTCAAGGAAGCTTGATTCATTTAGCTGCTTTTAAAACAAATACATTCAGATTGGTAAAAGGTATTCACGAGGTAAGTGACCTCTTTATAGCAATCTTGTTGCAAACAACGAAGAGAGGGGTTGAATTAGGAAAGGGAGCCAGTTCATACCTCCCCACCCAAAGCATAACCATTTGTGGTATTCCATCTGAAATCGTAACAATACCTCCAAAACATTTCCACCTTGTGGGGTAGATGCCAGCATTTTGCTTACAATCCATTGCTGCTATGTGTAGTTGGCTGCTTTTTATTGCACTTTCTAGAGCTGTGATTATGTCATTAATCCCTAACCAAACATATTTTCTAGTGAGGAGAAATAGCATCGGTTTTCTCCACAAGTGTAATATAGGCTCACTGTCTTGCTTTGTTTAGACTCACCAAATTGACAGATTAATAATTTAATTCAACTCATGGCCAACAAAAAAACATCTTAAGTTTAAGTTCAATAAATGAGAATGTGTGGAATTGAATCAGAGCGGTGAAAAAAATGGTCCTTTTGTTAGCAGTAAGGACCAACTGATATCGGTTCATGAAAGTTGAGCTCTCGGGTCTGTAGAACTCCCTCACATCTTCAATTGACTACGGAGACTGCAAGGACAGAATTAGATTACTTCTGAGTCGGTGATAACACTCATTTCCAAATGAAAACATAACCATATTAAAACATTTGTCAATGTTCTTTTGCAGTATGTTTGAAAGCAGGTATAGCAAAGAGACATTAATTGTGCTAACAAAAGAATAGTCAAAACTAAGCTCTTTCTTCTTCTGCAGTGTATTATAGATGATTCAATATCAATGTGGGCAGTTATGCTGCTATTAGCCAATAACAATTTGTATTTACTTCGTGTCTTTAAAACATCCCAAGATACTACATAAGAAAACTATCAAATAAAATTTAACATCAAAGCACAGGAGAATGATATAGGCAATGTGGTTAAATACTTGGCCAAAATGTTGATTTTACAAAAAAGGTATAGGAAGAGTGAAAGAAAGCTGGGAATGTTTAAGGGGGGATTTCCAGAGCTTAGGGCCTTAGCAGCAGAAGACAATCCCAAACATATGGTCATTCAACAGATGCTCACGGACACCTCCTCCTACTGCCCCCTCGACCATGGCCTCACCTCCCATCACCAAATCATCATCTCCCAGACCATCCACAACCTCATCACCTCAGGAGATCTTCCATCCACAGCCCCCAACCTTATAGTCTGGGAACCCTGCATCACCCGATTCTACCTCCTACTCAAAATCCACAAACCTGACTGCCCCCCAGTTAACCTATTGTCTCCACCTGCTCGTGCCCAACTGAATTATCTCCACACCGTCCTGTCCCCCTTGGTCCAAGAAGTCCCCACATACATTTGAGACACTCCCCACTCCCTCCACCTCCTCCATGATATTCGCTTCCCCAGCTCCAACACCTCATCTTCACTGAGGACATCCAGTCCCTATACACATCTATCTGCCATGGCAAAGACCTCCAAGCCCTCCAAGCCCTTCCTCTCCCACCAACCCAACCAGTACCCCTCCACTGACACACTCATTCGATTGGTGGAACTGGTCCTCATCCTCAACAACTTCTCCTTCAAATCCTCCACTTCATTCAAACCAAAAGAGTAGCCATAGGCACCCTCCTGGGCCCCAGCTATGTCTGCCTCTTCGCAGTTTATGTGGAACAGTCCAGCTTCCACAGTTACACCAGCATCATCGTCCACCTCTTCCTCTGCTACATCGATGACTGTTTCGGCTTCCACAAGGAGTTGGAACAGTTCATTAACTTCACCAACACCTTCCACCCAGGCCTCAAGCTTATATGGACCATTTCCGACACCTCCCTCACCTTTCTGGACCTCGCCATCTCAGTCTCCAGTGACTGACTCAACACGGACATCTATTTCAAACCCACGAACTTCCACAGCGACCTGGACTACACCTCCTCCCACTCCCCCCGCCTATAAAAACACGATTCCTTACTCCCAATTCCTCTGCCTCCACTGTATCTGTTCCTAGGAGGAGCAATTGCATTCCCGGACATCCCAGATGGCCTCTTAATTCCAGGACAGCAACTTCCCCTCCCACATAATCAGCAATGCCTTCCAGCACATCTCCTCTACTTCCCACACCTCTGCCCTTGAACCCACTCCTCCAACCACAACAAGGATAGAACCCCCCAGTTCTCACCTTCCATCCCACTAATCTCCAGATACAGTGCATTATCCTCTGCCATTTCTACCACCTACAATAAAACTCCACAATCAGAGATATATTTCCCTCCCCAGCCCTATCTGCATTGCACAGAGACCATTCCCTCCGCAACTCCCTCATTAGGTCCATCTCCCCACTAACCCACCCTCCACTTCCGGCACCTTCCCTTGCCGCCACAAGAGGTATAGACCTGCGCCTGTACTGCCCCACCCCAAAAGAAATGTTCACATCCGGCAGAGATTTTCCTACACACCCGCCCACCTCATCTACTGTGTCCTCTGCTTTCAATGTGGTCACCGCTACATTGGGGAGACAGAATGCCAACTCATGGAGGGTTTCAGGGAACATCTCTGGGACACACACACTCAACAATCCCACCGCCCTGTGGCAGACCACTTCAACTCCACCAAGGACCCCACTTTGCCAAGGACATGCAATTTCTGAGCCTCCTCCAACACCAAATCCAAGCCAGCCGATGACTGGAGGAAGAACGCCTCATCTTCCACCTTGGGACCCTCCAAATACACAGCATCAATGTCGACTTTACCGGTTTCCAAATCTCTCCTCCCCCTACCTCACCCCAGATCCAACCCTCCCATTCGGCACTGCCCTCTTAAACTGTCCTCCCTGTCCAGCTTCCTTCCCACCCATCCTGTCCACCCTCCCCACCAATCTATCACAATCACCCACCTGCTGCATCCACCCATCACCTTCCCAGCTACCTTCTTCTCAGTCCTGACCTCACCCTCCTATTTATCTCTCCATCCCCTTGGGCCCCTGCCACATTCCTGATGAAGGGCTTATACCTGAAATGTTGACTCTCCTGCTCCTCAGATGCTGCCTGACTTGCTGTGCTTTTCCAGCACCACATGTTTCAACTCTGACTCTCCAGAATCTGCAGTTCTCACTTTCTCTCATGCAAGGGATGCATACAAGTGTGGGGTCACTCTCAGTATTGTCCAATGATAACTTAGCAGTTTCTCAGTATTACTACTCTAATAGTGAAGCATTCCCTCACTACTGCCTCTCCAGCTATGTAGCACTCCCTCAGTACTGCTATTTCATGGTGCAGTTCTTTTCAAAACTGTCTCTATAACAATCCTGTACTCTTCATCTGACTCCTTCAGCATTTAGAGCATTCTCAATGCGGACCTTCTGACAGCGCAGCACTCTTTCAGCACTGACTGTCCAACTGTACAGCTCTCCAGCTGTACTCATTCTCTCTGACAATGAAGCAATATCTGTGTTTTCCCTCCTAGTTTGTGTTCTTATCTTGGATGTGGGTCTTGCACCCATGAACTTCTGACTCAGAAATAAGAATGATACTCACTCAGCTATTAAGCTGACATTTTGAGTATTCCCCATTAAATGAACACAGAATAGCAGTTCTTGCAACACTGAACTCAGCGAACTTACATGTCAATACTAGGATCTTTCCGCTTATAAAACTGAAACCTTCCAGATTAGAGGGTAAACGAGGCAGTTTTCAATTTCATTTAATCACTAATTTAACATTTGGCAAACTAAAGAAGTTAACTTGTGCATCTCCCACTAAAGCATTGAGGATCACAAATAATCTTTTGTTTGCAAAAGGGAAACTGGCCACATACCTAAAGCCAGGAGCCGAGCAGAATAGATGCATGGGTCAGCTTAATGGACCTAAAGGAATCTTAAGACAGAGGCAGGAGTCTGTGTAGCCTAAACTATGGGGACAGAGATACATGATACTGCCAAATTAAACTTGGCACTAAAAGATCTCATAAGGTTAAGACTACCAAGTCAGGGAGAACATAAACACCACCATTAAACTGAATAAAATTGCACTACTTCTTCCACAATTCATAAAATTGCAGATAATCTGGCCCATTCCATTCATAGCACAGTTAAGACACTGGGGTCAAGGACATTCCACTCGGCTGATCTGGCTTCTATAAACCATTAGAAATGTCTAAGGGACTGCACTTGAGGCTCTTCATTACTACAAACACTGTGTAATTGATAATGTGCAATACAAGATTAAAATCTGAGCCACAGCCAACACAGTAGTAAGGCTGAGTTGCTATTGGACTTTAGAAGGTCTTACTGGTGCTTTCATATTTTAAGGAAGTGAATCTTCCTCCCAAATATGACCTCATCCAGTTGAGAGAAAAATGAAAGACAACTCACATACTCTTTAGATTGAACACATTTTCCAAATTACCTTGTGATCACCTTTGACCTAAATTGCTAATTTAGTGATTAAAGGAATTTCAGAAATTGCTCAGAATGATTGCACTTTAAAAGCAAGTCTTGAGCAACATTTTGAACGTCCTTTATTCATTACAGCATTAAATCATCAAGACAGGTCAAAGGTGATCACAAGGTGATCTACTTCTTCACTTTGTTCACCAAAGTGAAGAATATCCCAAATTTTCTTTCTCTCAAATCAATGCGAGGTTTTATTATCCAGGAAAAAAAATTTGAAAAATAGAGAATTTATGCTAAAACTACAACAAAATTTGGTTGAACCTCACCAAGTGCTGTGTGCCCAGTCTACTGCAGAAAGGAAATTTTGGTGAGGGTGCAAGTGTTGATATTCACACCTGGAAAGGTTTCACAGGCTGCACCGCTATTCCCTTAAAAAAAAAGACGAGGGGCTAAGCTATCAGAGATTGTGATGAAGGTAATGGTTTTGAAGGAGTTCGTGTTCATGTTCCATGTCTCTACTCATCTGCAATGTCACACGCAGGTGGATACAAGAAGTTATACTCTAGATCTCAGAGGAAGCAATGTATCTGTCCCTGCTCCCTAAGGTCCTGATAACAAGGTCTGATCAAATGGAGTTGTACCTATTGATAAGAACAATAAACCTTCTTATTATCCAAAAACAGTTCCTCTTCTGTAGCTGCTTTATGCATGGTGTATCCTCCATCACTCATTTTTTGATGACAAAACAATGGCAAGTGAAATATCACAGGGAACCCTTGCACAATACTACATATTGGAGGAAATGGGAAATAGCAGAAGGTGGATCATCGAGGAAAATACCACATGTTTGCAGCAGTACAGATCAGACCCTCACCGCGAGGTGAATAAATTCAGAAGGAAAGGAAAATATCAACCAAGTTAATTTCCCACCTTAAAAGCTTTGCCGCTTTCAGAAGGCACAGATGGCCAAGTCAGCAGCTGAAATGTGTTGACTGACAGAGAGAGGGAGCAGCAGCCGTGGCAGCAACAAGAAGGTGAGCTCAGGTTGTGAATGCACTCCCACATTCACAAGCTGGGGAGAAGCATTGAGGTAAGTGTGTGGTCAAGGGAAAGAGAGAGAAAAGCCAGCCACACTCAGAGCACAGAGGTATCAACAAACAAAGCATTGTCAGAAGCAAGTGGCGATTGCATGAGGTAACATTAGAGAGCCACATGTCAAAAGGGAATATTATAATAAATACGAACACAGACCAGAAACGAAAGGCAAATGAGTGTAAAACAGAGTTGTCATTTCTCAGAATGAGCAATGTCACCGTTGACATCATGCTGAGTGGAGTTCAACAAAGAGATCATCTGGGAAAACACCACAGTGATTTGTCAAGGTATGAAAAGTTGTAACAGTGTGGTAAAGAGAGAATGAGCCAAATTTTATATGGAGTGTATTTTTCTGCCCTTTTTTTAACTAAAGGAGAGAGCACAATACTTTCTGAGAGATGATTCAGAAATGTGGAGCCATTCTTCTATTCCTACAGTTCTTTCATATCGTAGGGTCAGATTTGGTCTGACTGAGCTGGGTGGGTAGGGAATAGGTGGTCAGGTTCAATGAACAGTGATTGGGAGAAAGTGGGGTTTGGGGGATATTGGATAGAGGTCAGGTCTGGTCTGGCAGTGAGCTGTGATCCATGGGCAGTGATGGGAATTTGAGCGTAATCGTGGCATCAAGGTTGTGGGTGAGATCCGGGGTCATGTCTGTGTTCTCAGGGTGCCACACTAGGTGGAGTTGTATTTGGGGTGTGTGAGGTAACTTTGGGGTCAGTTTGATAGTTATTCAGGCATTAGACTGTCTGGTTAAGAGAATAACTTGCCCCTAAGTAACTACTTTACTTATTTTCAATGTAAGCCTTCAAAGTCTCCAATTTAAGTTAGTAAAGGTAGCCATAGTCCTACCAGATCATAGGGCGACTCTTTCATCAAAGAGCGACAACTGGTCATGGTTGAACCTGAGGGTCACCACATCTCAGGTGAGGGGAGAGATTGAGGAGGACAATCTTTCATGGTAACCTCAGCTGGCGTGGGAATTGAACCTATACGTTGGTATCACTCTGCTTCACACACCAGCTAACTGAACTAATGATCGCCTATAAGATAGTTCATAAAATAATAACTCAGCAATCCAAATAAGGATTTGAGAAGAACCTTCTTTACCCAAAGAGTAAGCAGCTGGACAGACACATCAGAGAGAAGGGAATTGATGGTTCTGACAGGAGAATTGGATGAAAAATGACATGAAGAGATTCTATTCAGGGTAAACATCTGCGTGGACTGCTGGGGCCAAATGGCATACTTCTATGCTGTACATCCTAACGTGTGCATATATATATTGCACTGCACAGCTCACTGCAAAGACGCAGGGCATGGTTGATAGAGTAAAGGGCTTTCTATCCCTCTTTGTACGTAACCTAACCTAACCTGACAAAATGCAGTTACACTTATGTTTACTCATGCATACTTGAAATCTGACTGATGCTTACAGTCAACTATGAGAGATTGGCTCCTTCACAATTTCAGACAAGGGATCTATGCAATAATTAAGGCAAAGAAACTTTGAGGGAAAGCCCAATAATCTTACTTTACAATAATCAAATGCTCCAAACATATTTTGCTTCACGTAATGAGAAAATAACAGGATAAAGCACTATATAAAAAATGGATCATTCTCTCTGTAGTTCAGATACATTCTATTCCACTGTTGATACAAGTGACTTATCCTCTTGGGAAGAAGGTTCAACAAAGCTTCTCTCCATAATGGTTAGTCAATCAAATCTTCAAATTACCTAACTCGACAATCTGCAGCTTTGATTGAATGTATCTTCCTTTCATGACTTTTCCATAATCAAACCAACTGACTGAGCCTCAGGTTCCACACAATATTAATCATTTCTTTCAATACTTATTTCATCCCATTCCTAACCATAGAATTCAATCTGAAGTTCTGAAGTTTTTTCATTCGTTGGGAACTTTTTTCTACTTGCCCGTTATATTGTTAGAGGAAATCACAAACAACACCTTGCTTGTGATATGCCTGCACTTGTGGATGGACTCAGAATAAATGTTACATTAGAATGGGAATTGTATTGATAACTAAAAGATGGACCCTACTGCATATAGAGGCATGTTCTTGCCAATATGCTTTGTCTGCCAAAACCAGACTCCCAAATGAAAAATTAAAACCATTTGTCACAATGCTTCCATGTTTATTTTGTCAAAATTTAGCTCTCCCTCTTTGACTTGGAGATGCCGGTGTTGGACTGGGGTGGACAAAGTTAAAAATCACACAACACCAGGTTATAGTCCAGCAGTTTTATTAGGAAGCACTAGTTTTGGAACACCACACCTTCATCAGATGGTTGTGAAGAATAAGATCATGATCACAGAATTCATAGCCCAAGGAGTCCAGTGTCACAGAGATGTGATACAGTAAATAATTTTAGATTAAATCTTTCATCTTTTATAATGGGACATGTTGGTTTCTGTTCTTTGATATGTAAATCCTAGAACTTCTTCTAAATTACATTCTCAACAGAGTACAGCTTTTCTAACAATTGGTGTGAAATCTGTGTGTCCCAATGTCTAGTCAGACTGACTGAAATTGTTTTAAAATTAATCTAAAATTGTTTACTGTATCACATCTCTGACACTGGACTTCTTTGGCTATAAATGATCTTATTCTCCACAGCCACCCGATGAAGGAGCAGCACTCCAAAAGCTAGTGCTTCCAAATAAACCTGTTGGTCTATAACCTGGTGTTGTGTGATTTTTAACTCTACCTCCAGATCCAATTGAAAACATTCTGTCAACCTTGTCCATTTGTGACTCTTCAAGGAAGCCCTTCAAATGAAACTGGCTGACTAAGGCACAAAGAAAATGGTGGGCACCTTTGCTTTAGCTGTTCTATTTGTTAAATTTCCATGAAAGCAAAGACAACTAGGGACTGGCAATAAATGCTGGCTAGCCAGTAATGCCCACAAATGAATCCAAAATGCCCCCTATCTGAAAGCACACCATGGTCCATTACCCTTTCAAGCCCTTCCCATGCTTTCTGACCAACATTGGTGACTGGTCAACAAGGCCTTGATCTTAAAATGCTCATTCATATTTGTGAATTAGTGAATGGCCTTGCCCCTCCAGCCTCCTCTAGTCCTACAACACTCCAAACTCCCTGCACTCAGATTGTAAGCTTGCTCATTGAGCTGGCAGGTTTGTTTGCAGATGTTTCGTCACTATCGATGTGATGATATTACCCTGGCATGGTAATGAACCGTCTGAAAACAAACCTTCCAGCTCAGTGAGCAAACTTACAACCTGAACCTCAACCTGAGCTACAAATCTTCTCAAAAAATCGCAATCCCTGCACTCCTCCATTTATGGTCTCTTACACTTTCCCAATTTCCATGAGATCCACTATTAATGGCCGAGGCCTCGACCTCTGGAATTCATTTGCTAAACATTCCCATCTCTCTTTCCTCCTTTAAGATGTTCCTTAAAAGCTTTGCTCCTTAATTACAATCTCCTAATGTGCTTCACTATCAAACTTGATCTGATTATGCCCTTGTGGAGCACCTTGGGGCAGGTTACTATATTAAAGGTGCCATAAAAATCCAAGTTGCTATCATTTATTGTAGACAAAAAATAACTGCAGATGCTAGAATCCAAAGTAGACAGGCAGGAGGGTGGAAGAACACAGCAAGACAGGCATCATCAGGATGTTTTGGGTATAAGGGTTTCTGAAGAAGGGTTATACCTGAAACATTGATTTCTCCTCCCCATGATGCTGCCTGGCTTGCTGTGTTCTTCCAGCCTCCTGCTTGTATACATTGTTTACTATAAAAACGGATAACTTTACACCAACAAAATAAGTAAATGGTTCAGCCCAGTTTATTTCAAGTCTATTTTAGTGATTAAAATAAGGTCACTCACCAGGATAAATTAATAACTTTTCTATGTGTGAAAACCACTGTCAGCTGTATTAATCAAACCACATCAGTTTTACCAACCTTCAACATATTGAGAAATATTTTTAATGCAATTGTAGTTTCTAGCTCTGAGATCACAATGTCCACACTCCAGAGGTAGTTCACCAGTTGGAAGGTGTTTTGGGAGGCATAATGGTTGCAAAAGCTACTATAGGAACAGAAGACTTTTTGAAAGGATGTCTTATAAAGCTGTCCAGTTGTACAGACTTTAAGTTTGGCAATGTGTAAATAGCATTTAGGGTTGGGAGAAGAGTGTTGGGGAACAGAAGAAACACTTATTGAAAGATAATATTCTACTGGATCATCAGCCAAAGTAGAAACGTTTGGCCTTAATGTCCAGTCATAGATAATGCAATGAAAAATACTTCCTTGTAACCACATAGCATGGCTCAGTCTTTGGACAGCAAGGCTAACCTTTAAATCCACCATTGTGGCAACACAGTGGCTCAGTGGTGAGCACTGCTGTCTTACAGTGCCAGGGACCTGGGTTCAAATCCAACCTTGAGCGACTGTCTGTGTGGAGGTTGCAAATTCTCCCTATGTCTGCTTGTATTTCCACCAAGTGCTTTGGTTTCCTCCTACAGTCCAAAGATGTGCAGGTTAGGTGAATTGGCCATCTAAATTGCCGATAGTGTTCAGGGATGTGTAGATTAGATGCATTAGTCAGGAGTAAATGTACAGCAATAGGCTAGGGTAATGGGTATGGGTGGGTTACTCTTTGGAGGTTCGGTGTGGACTTTAGATTACATTAGATTAGATTACATTACAGTGTGGAAACAGGCCCTTCGGCCCAACAAGTCCACACCGCCCCGCCGAAGCGCAACCCACCCATACCCCTACATGTACTCCTTACCTAACACTACGGGCAATTTAGCATGGCCAATTCACCTGACCTGGACATCTTTGTGATTGTGGGAGGAAACCGGAGCACCCGGAGGAAACCCACGCAGACACGGGGAGAACGTGCAAACTCCACACAGTCAGTCGCCTGAGGCGGGAATTGAACCTGGGTCTCTGGCGCTGTGAGGCAGCAGTGCTAACCACTGTGCCACCGTGTCGCCACCGTGACTTGTTGGGCCAAAATGGCCTGTTCCCACACTGTAGGGAATCTATGATTCATACATTGGCAGGGAGAAAATCACAGAAGTTCTTGAAAGTGGAACTCTACACATCAGGAAATCATGTTGATTTTTTTGTCCACTCTTTGTGTAAGTAATTTTGAAAGTTAAGAAAATCCAAAATTGGTTGAAGAACTTAGATATGTGCATTTTATATAATGCTGGGACTAGTTGTTATATTGAATAGAGACAGATCCTCTGCATTTACCAAACAGCTGAACTGAAGGAGACATGGATAATGCTTTCAGCAGACAGTCATGTATTGTGGTCAAGTTTAAGTGCTTAAAATGCACTGCAGGATGACTGCACTCAGCTCCACAGCTAAATAGTTAACAGCATTGATCTTTAAAGAGATGCAAAAAGCTTACCACCTTACCTGAAATTCCCAGTTAAGCAAAACCTCAATTACAAAATTGTTTTCAAATTCCCCCAAGGTCTTTCCCCTCCCTCTGTATGTAACCTCCTCCAACTCTACAAACCTCCAAGATTTCTGCATTTCTCTAACTCTGTGCTCCTGCAAATGCCCAATTTTCTATCTCTCCACCATTTGCACCTACATCGCCAGCTGCTAATTGCACAAATCCGAAAGCTAACTTCAGCCTCGTTTTGAAAACCTTCTCTGGATTTCACCTTTCAGCTACTGTTCCGTATAGTGTCCGCCAGGCCAAAGCTCCCACTTTTTGCCTCCTTCCCCCTACAACCCCAACCTATTACTGAACAGGCAATTTCTCTCTGAATTTCCCTTGTGGCCTTTCTGAGTCTATCCTACCCATAAAAGGCATTTCCAACACCCTCAGTCTCATTCCCACTAAACTGCTTGCCTCATTATACATAGTTTCCTCTCACCAGGTAGCACGCCTCTCCCCAGTATCTGTTACATAATACGATAATGAGCATAAACGCTCAGGCACAATCTGAGAGATGCTTTCAAAGAGAAATGGAAGACGTAAGTAAATTAAGACTGAGCAATTGGCTAAGCAAAACCAAGGTTTATGTGGAGCTGTTGCCACCTTTATGTTGTCTCCCTGCGTCAAACAGAAACTTCTGCTTCACATTTTCTCTCTAAAAAGCCAGTGAAGAAAAAGATGAAAAGCAGTGATACAGGCAACTCGAGTCATAGGGTTAGACAGCATGAAAACAGACCCTTCAGTCCAACTCATGCACGCTGAAATGACATCCCAATTTCACCTAATCCCAATTGCCAGCATTTGGTCCATTTCCCTCTAAATCCTTTCTTTCTATGTACCCACCCATATGCCTTTTAAATGTTGTCATTTTACCAGCCTCCACCACTTCCTCTGGCAGCATTCCATACATGCATCACCTTCTGCATGAAGACCTTACACTTTAGGTCCTTTTTAAATCTTTCCCCTCTCACCTTAAACCTATGCCCTCCAGCTTTGGACATCCCATCGTAGAAAAAAAGACCTTTTTCTATTCACTCTATCCATGTCCCTCATGACCTTATAAACCGCTATAAGGTCAGCCTCTGATGCTCCAGGGAACAAAGCGCCAGCCTACTCAGCATCAACTTTTAACTCAAACCTTCCAACCCCAGCAAAATGCTTGTAAATCTTTTCTGCACCCTCTCAAGTTTACCAACATCTTTCCTATAGGAGGGCGACCAGAATGATATGCGCTATTCCAAAAGTGGCCTCATTAATGTCCTGTACAGCCACAACATGACATCCCAACTCCTATACTCAATGTTCTGATCAATGAAGGCAAGCATCTCAAACAACTTCTTCCCCACCTTGTCTACCCGCAACTCCACTTTCAAGGAACTTTCATGCATCTGCACGCACAAGGTCTCTTTGTTCAGCAACACTCCGCAGGGCCCTACCATTAACTGTATAAGTCCTGCTTGGGTTTGTCTTACCAAAATGCAATAACACACATTTATTAAAATTAAATTCCACCTGCCACTCCCATAACCATACCTCCTAAATTCACATCCAAATAGAGTCATAGAGATGTACAGCACAGAAACAGACCCTTCAGTCAAACACATCCATGCCGACCAGAAATCCCAACCCAATCTAGTCTCACCTGCCAGCACCTGGCCCATATCCCTTGAAACCCTTCCTATTCATATACCCATCCAGGTGCCTTTTATTAATAGGTATTTTTATTGAAAGAAAAAAGAAATTTTTAAACATTTTTTACAAAATTACAAAGTAATAGAAACAAGTATAAACACTAATATACAAGTAAATATATATAAAAAATAAATAAATAATAACCAAAACACAACAAAAGAAAAAAAAGAGAAAAGAGAAAATAACCATAAAGCATAAAATATGTTACATTACTAGTAAGAAATAATGTAATAATTAAATAATTAAGTATATACTCAAAATGGATTAACATCAAGTCATTTATATGGGATTTCACCCCCTCAGGGGCCCCCGGACCAGTCAGAACAACTACCACAGCCAGACAAAAGCCCTTGACAATATGGCCAAAATATCTGTGTCTATATAGTTCAGAAAGGGCTGCCATATTTTATAGAATAATTCAGTTTTTTCATGCACCACATTTGTGAGGAAGTCAAGGGGGATATATTCCACGATTAACCTGCGCCAGTTCAAAAGTCCTGGAGGGCCCTCAGCTACCCAACTGACGAAGATATTTTTCCTTATATAGAAAGGGAGAATGGAGAATAGTTTCCTCCTGTGCACATCCAGACAGGGCAGACTTGAAAAGCCCAGGAGAAGAGACACTGGATCCAATCCAATCTCCGTTCCCAAGATTTCTGTCAGAGCATTCGTTACTCTGTCCCAGTATTTGCAGATCTTGTGACATGTCCATAAACAGTGTGTGAGAGTGCCCACTTCTATTTTACATTTAGGACACATTGGGGATGTTCCTACCCTAAATTTTGCAAGTCGTTCCAGTCTCTAAGCAAGAAACACCTCTGGACCTCCAGGTTTTACCTGTAGCGTCTGTCAACCCTGGCTGAAAACCCCATGCTAGAGGAGTATAAGGAGAGATTTTTTTGTAAGTTACCCTCATCTTGCCGCATTATCCTCCAGGTTTTAATTGTATTTAATGCAATAGGGTTTTTACAATAGTCCATAATGGCTCTCATCTTATCTAAAAATAAAAGATTGAAGAGGGGACATTTTGCTTAGGAGGTCTTGATGTCTAACCAAATTGATTGTGGATCACAAGAGACCCAATCAGCTACATAGCCTAATGGAGAATTCAACTGATACCTCCTAAAGTCTGGAAAATCCAGTCCTCCCCTTGCTTGTGGAAGCTGCAGCTTTTCTAATTTGATAAAGGGCCATCTATGATTCCAAATAAAGGAACCAAGCCAACTGTGTAGTTTACGTAAGGCCAGTCTCGGCAACGTCAAAGGGAGCATTCTCAGAGGATATATGAGACGAGGCAGAATATTCATTTTAACTAGAGCTACTCTGCCTAACCAGACATTGGGAGGTCTCCCCAACGTTGAAGGTCCTGCCTTATTTTCTCTAGAAGGTTCACAAAATTGGCTTTATAGAGCTGACCAAATACCGGGGTGATAAAAATCCCTAAGTATAGAAAACCCTCCAGTGACCACCAAAAGGGAAAACAAGATTCGTCCGATAAATTGGATATACTAGCGAGACCACCCAATGGCATGGCCTCCGATTTTGTAAAATTGATTTTATAGCCTGAGAACATACTAAATAGATTAATTACTTGAATTAAGCAGGCCATGGATATCAAAGGATTACTTAAGAAAAGGAGGACATCATCTGCATAGAGTGTGATTTTACCTGAACCAACCCTTGGAGTCACTATGTTAGAGTTGGTTGGTATAGCTTCCGCTTGTGGTTCAATTATTAGCGTGAATAATAACGGTGAGAGTGGACATCCCTGACGACAGCCCCTACCCATACTAAAGCTATCCGAACCTAAACCAATGGTAATCATGGCTGCTTTGGGGCCATTGAGATCCATTTAAAAAATACCTCTCCAACACCAAACCTTTCCAGTGTGTGAAAAAGATATGACCATTCAACCCGGTCAAATGCCTTCTCTGCATCCAAGGAGACAACTATCCACGGTATTCTTTCCTGTTGACAGGCTTGTATCATATTTAGGACCCTTCTAATGTTGTTAGATGATCTACGGCCCTTGATAAACCCTGTCTGGTCCTCTTTTATGATATATGGTAAAGGATTTTAAAATCTACATTTAGCAAGGATATTGGTCTATATTAGATTAGATTAGATTACTTACAGATTAGATTACTTACAGTGTGGAAACAGGCCCTTCGGCCCAACAAGTCCACACCGACCTGCCGAAGCGCAACCCACCCATACCTCTACATTTACCCCTTTAACCTAACACTATGGGCAATTTAGCATGGCCAATTCACCTGACCCGCACATCTTTGGACTGTGGGAGGAAACCGGAGCACCCGGAGGAAACCCACGCAGACACGGGGAGAATGTGCAAACTCCACACAGTCAGTCGCCTGAGTCGGGAATTGAACCCAGGTCTCTGGCGCTGTGAGGCAGCAGTGCTAACCACTGTGCCACCGTGCCGCCCACAATCTTCTGGAGCAATCTTCTGGAGCCTTTTCTTTTTTAAGAATGAGAGAAATATTTGCTTCTCTCAACAAGGGCGGGAGGCAGCCCTGACTATGTGAGTAATTATACATGTCTATAAGTGGACCAGCCAGTTCCCCTATGAATTCTTTATAAAATTTCAACCTGGAATCCATCTGGTCCAGGTATTTTGCCACTCTGAAGCTGTCTAATTGCGTCAAGTACTTCCTGGGGTGCCAGGGGAGCATTCAGGATCGACACCTGCTCTGAAGTTAAATCCGGAAAGGCCAAGTTTTTAAAGAAGGACTCCATTTTCTTAGTTCTATCCTCACAGTCCTGCGATTTATACAGTTCCAAATAGAACTTTCTAAAGGCTGTATTGATCCTTTTACGATCACAAGTCAAAGTACCAGCACTTTCCCTAACGGATGTGATAGCTTGAGGAGCCTTTTTTTGCCTAGCAAGATACGCTAGGTATCTGCCAGGTTTGTTGCCATATTCATAAAGTCTTTGCTTTGCAAATAATATTTCCCTCTTTGCTGTTTGGGTAAGCGCGGTATTCAGGGCTGTCCTAATGGCCGTGATCCTTTGTAGATTAGTAATAGCAGGCCTATCAACATATGCTATCTCAGCTGCCTTTAAGCGAACCTTGAGTAGGTGCTGGTGTTCTCCCTTTTGTCTCTTCTGGGTCGCAGAATATGAAATAATCAAACCTTGCGCATAAGCCTTAATGGTCTCCCACATTGTTGACGGGTTACTGGCCGTACCTGAACTAATTTCCAGGAAGGTTTTGAATTCTTGAGAAAGATATTTTATAAATTTGCTATCCTTCATTAAGAAGGAATCCATACGCCAATGTCAGGGGCTCGCCCCATTGTCCCTCGTCTTAACTTCCATATATACTGCGGCATGATCAGAGATTGCCATATTACCTATTTTGCAGGACAATATGGAAGTCAAAAGGGTCAAGGGAGCAAAAAGCATATCAATTCTAGTACGACACTTGTGTGGGTTAGAATAGAAAGTAAAGTCTCTGCCCTGGGGGTGGAGACACCTCCACACATCTACTAGCCCTAGCTCCTTATTCAGATCTGCCAGTTGTCTGGATCTAAGAGATATACCCATAGTACTCTTGGGTATCCTATCTGTCTCTGAGTCCATAACACAATTAAAATCTCCTCCTATAATTGGATGGCGGGCCCCAAAAGCCATCAACTTGGAGAACGCTTCTGTTACAAATTTGAAGGGGTGTGCTGGGGGGCAATAAAGATTCAAAATCCCACACTCCTCTCCATTTATGAGGGCTTTGATCAGTCTATACCGTCCAGATTAATCTTTTATCTGGCTTAAGATTTTAAAAGGAAGATTCTTCCGAATGAGAATGACTACTCCCCTACTTTATGAGCTAAAAGATGAGAAAAAAGCCTGGTCAAATCCACTCTGTTGTAATTTTAAGTGCTCTTTATCAAGTAGATGTGTCTCCTGTAAAAGAGCTATATCAACCCTTTCTTTTTTGAGGTTTGATAATATCTTCTTCCTTTTGATTGATGAATGACACCCCTTGATATTCCAGGTGCACCACCTAAGCAAATGGCTAGCCATGATCGTCCAGGCAAGCCCGAGACCCCCCCAGGAGGAAGAACCCCACCCAAAACACCCAGAGTAAAGACCATGGAAAATTCACAAAAGCAAAACTTTTCTTTAAGACATTTACACCAATACAATTAAAAACTATTCCTAAGTAAAAAAAATACAGAAAACATTTAAAATGAAACCTTCCCCCTTGCTCCCGTAACTACCTATCAATAACCCCACCATAACCTCTCCTAACTAGTGCCCCGTCCTTGACCCAGGCATTATAAAATGGAGTAGACAAATTCAAGTGTTCTATAAAACCAAAGTTAAGAGTGAGTGACCCCCCCACCCCCCCCACCAACACCTAGGTGTGTTTAGCAAGCACAATTACAAAATATAAATATATATACAAAGTTACAATCCTGGCAATTATTAGTAAACTAAGTAAGATGACAGAAGAAGAGAACCCCGCTCTAAAAAAAAGTATAGGACAAAACAAATCCCCCCCCCCCCCCCAACACACAAATCAAATAAGTTGTACGGCCTGTAAAAAAAAGAAATCACATTGTGAATAACAAATAAGCCCCCTAAGCCCCCCTCCTTACCCCCGGAGAAGGTAATGAACAAAAAAAGATATGAAGAAGGAAAGAACGGGTAAACCGGGGGGCGGGGGGTGTGCAAAGTAAATCATTATCCATACGGTTTCAATCTTACAGTCTATATAAGAGAGTCCAAAGATTCTTTAGCCTTCTCTGGTGATCCAAAGTTGTATACGGGATCCTTTGTGGCTGAAGCACAGCGTTGCTGGGTAACGCAAGGAATATTGGATATTTAGGTCTCTTAGGCGCTTCTTCGCCTCATCGAATGCCCTCCTCTTGCGGACCACAGCTGGAGAAAAATCCTGGAATAACATAATCCTGGAACACTTCTGCATCATTGCCTGGGGTTCCTTTCCCAGGACTCTCGAGGCTTCCAGGAGCATCTGCTTCTCTTTATAGCATTGGAGCCAGAACAGAGCCGGGAGGGGGCGGTGGTCTGGCCCGGGCCTGCGTATAGCAACCTGGTGGGCCCACTCTACCTGTACCTGACCTGATCCCGACTCCAACTTCAATATTTGAGGGAACCATTGCTCCAAAAAAACTGCTAGCTGGCCTTCCTCTTCCCATTTGGGAAGGCCCAGCAAACGAATATTTTTTCGACGACCCCGATTATCGAGGTCATCGATATGCTCTTCCAAGGTCCGGACTCGCAGCACGAGAGCCCTGACCCGGCCCACGGCCGATTCGGCAGCAGCTTCTGAGGTCGCTGCCTTTTGCTCCGCCCCTCCGACGTGTTGTTCGGGTTTTTTTTTCCAATTTCTCGGTCGTGTTTCTGCAGCACGACCGAGAACGACTTCCACCTGAACCTGGATTCTTCGATGAAGGTGTCAATCCTCTCCTGCAGCTTGCTGATCACGGAGATCAGGCTCGCCTCTGGAGGTAAGTCCCCCGAATCGGCCGCGGACGTCTCTGCTGCTGCTGGAGGGGGTGGGGGAGGGGTCCCTGCCTGTTGTGAACTTGAGGAATTTTTGCCCTTAGTCATTTTAAGAACAGCACCAAACTGTTCAAGTTAGATGTAAAATGACTAACTACGGGGGATCTAAGATGGCGGCGATCTGAGAAGATCACACTGCAGAGCTTCGCATCGCAGCAGGAGCAGGATGGTCCTTTAACCCACCCAACCCAGGTCATCAGGACTTTTTGGGGCGTTGGAAAGATTGTGGAGCCCCAAGAAACATTTAAAAATTGACTTACCTGTATTTTCAGCTGTCCAGAAATGCCTAAAAAGGGAGGAGGAGCATCTGAGGCCGGGCCTGCAGCTCAGCCTGCAGCAGCCTCAGAGCAGATTACTCTCCAGGACCTGGTGAACCAGCTCTCGAAATTTCGCGAGATGTTGGGGAAACAGATTGAAGAGAAGCTGGCTCCAGTCTCTCTCCTGCTGCAGAAGCATGAGCAGTAGCTGGGAGACCTGGAGAAGAGAACGGATGAAGTGGAGCGCAGGGTCACAGTGGTGGAAGCTGATGCCAGTTCATCCAAGGAAGAGATCCAAGCCCTGAAGACGAGGTTCGTAATTTGCGTGACCAAGTGGATGATCTTGAAAACAAGGGAAGGAGAAAAACATTCGAATCATTGGTCTGCCTGAGGGTAAGGAAGGTGAGCGGTCTGCGGAATTTGTTGAAGATTGGCTTCCGAAATTCCTTGACTTGGAGACTGGCATGAGAGGATTGAAGATAGAGAGGGCTCAC
>NC_057711.1:115188366-115190047 GCF_004010195.1 Chiloscyllium plagiosum | reverse complement strand
AATTTGTGGTTCAGGTTCCTCCTCTCTGGAATTTAAATGTAATTGCAGATGATTATGGCTAATGATTTGATTAAATGCTGTACCTGGAATATCAAGGGAAGTCACTCACCAATTAAGAGGAAGAAGGTACTCTTGAGTCTTAGAAAGGAGAAGGTGGATATTGCTTTGTTACAGGAGACACATTTGGATGACAAGGAGCATCTGAAATTACAGCAGAATGGCTTTGACTGAGTTTATTTTTCATCATTTAATACCAGAAATAGGGGAGTGGCTATATTGGTTAGGAAAAATCTCTCATTTAAATTGTTTTAATGTGTTAAAGACACATACAGGAGGTTTGTAATTCTTAAAGCCTTGATAAATGGGGAAGAATATCACATTTTAAATGTTTATTGTCCCCCAGCTCATCCTCTTAAATTCTTGGTAGATGCTTTTTCTAAACTGATAAGTCTCAAGTCTTTGCACATCATTATAGAGGGAGATTTTAACTGCCTCATGGACCCCACAGTAGACAGGTTGCCTAAAGGTCCCTCGATACCCTCTGCACAAACTAAACAGTTACTGGGTTTGTGTGGGGAATTAGGACTGGTGGACGTCTGGAGGTGTCTCCACCCTACAGGTAGGGATTTCAAGTTTTTCTCCAATCCGCACAGATGTCATACGAGAATTGATTTTTTGTCTGACCCCTGCGATAACCCTGGATCTGGTGGCAACCTGTATGATTGGTAATATTGCCATCTCTGATCATGCTCCAGTGTACCTCATGGTTAAAATTAAGGATGTTACAGTGGATTCAAGGTACTGGCGAATGGACCCCTTTATTCTCATGGACAGCAAGTCTGTGGAATATTTCTCTAGGGAATTTCGGGCATTCCCAGACATCAACATAGGCTCAGTTGATAGCTCATCTGTTCTCTGGGAAACTGCCAAAGCTTATGCCAGAGGGTTAGTTATTCCATATTCCACAAGTAGGAAGCGGCAGAAGGATGAGCAGTAACGTCTCCTTGAAGCACGGTTGAAGACAACCAGGAAGGCCTATTTTGACAGACCCTTGTTGGTCAAACTACAGAGGATTACCACACTGCGGTCTGCACTAAATTCCGTGCTCACGCAGATGGCAAAGAAGGAGCTGGCTTTTGCAAAGCAAAGGTTATACGAGCATGGTGACAAGCCAGGCAAATACTTAGCATTCCTGAAGAAGGGCTTATGCCCGAAACGTCAATTCTCCTGTTCCTTGGATGCTGCCTGACCTGCTGCGCTTTTCCAGCAACACATTTTCAGCTCTGATCTCCAGCATCTGCAGACCTCACTTTCTCCTCAAATACTTAGTATACCTTGCCAGAAAGATAAGTGCCACACAAACCATTACAACGATTAGGGAAGGGTCTGGGAACCTAACATGTGATTCTAAAAAGATTAATGTGGCGTTCCAGAGATTCTACTCTAAGTTATATCAGTCTGAGAATTGTGAGGAGGGGCAGGCCAAAATGGAATCCTTTTTTAGAGATCTGAAGCTCCCGGGTGTGACGCCCGAACAACAGTCCTTTTTCAATGCCCCTTTATCAGAGCAAGGAGTGCAGGAAGCTGTGAGGCAGCTTCAAAGTGGAAAGGCCCCCGGTCATGATGGACTTCCCAGTGAATTCTATAAGGAATTTATAAGTATACTGTCAGGCCCAATGCT
>NC_057711.1:115186405-115187484 GCF_004010195.1 Chiloscyllium plagiosum | reverse complement strand
TCGCTTTTGACCTACGTGAGTGATTGGGTTTGTGGGGACCCTCTTTCAATATGGCTAGATATCGAAATCTCCCAGGCAAGGTGCCCCCTTACCAGTTTGCTGTTTTTGGACAAGGTGAGGACAGTTAGGGAATATTACCATAACTCAATAGTCATCAATACTGTTAAAGCATGGAGGGCAATTCGGCAGAGGGAAGATAATATTGGCAAAACATCTTTGTTTACACCTTTAATGGGTATGCTGAGTTTTCAACCAGGTATGATAGATTCAGGATTTAAATGTTGGGCAGCTAGGGGTATATCTTGCATGGGTGATTTATTTGAGGGAGATCTAATGATGTCCTTCGATCAGTTAGTACGGAAGTACGAGTTACCTAATAGAGACCTCTTTCGTTGTTTTCAAGTTAGGGATTTTATTCAAAAAAGGACAACACTTTTGACTGATCCCTACAAATCTGACATAGAAAGAGGGGTACTAAGGGCTAAGAGTACACTCTCTGTCAGTACTCTATATCACCAATTGGGGGTGCCACCTCAGATGAGTCTGATCGACTCTGCAAGATGTGGGAAAGAGAGCTGGGTGTTGAAGTTTCTTCAGAGGCATGGGAGGAGATTTGGGAGAATGCAAGGAAGATATCAATTTGCAATAGGACCCATGCTTTACAGTTGAAGATTCTCCACAGGATCCACTTAGCCCCAGACCGCTTGTCAAAATTTAAACCGGGGTATCTTCAGCATGCCCCAAGTGCAAGGTCTGTACGGGTACTCTTACCCATTGTCTTTGATCTTGTGACAGGTTTCAAACATATTGGAGTGCTGTGGTGGGTGCAATGGAGAGGATTTTAGGTGTAGGGGTGGAGAAGGACCATATTTCACACCTTTTGGGCATACGATTGTATTTCCTGCAGACTCGCATAAGGCAAAACTTTTCAATATTCTTACATTCTGTGCAAGGAAGAATATCTTGCTAGATTGGATATCAGAAAACCCCCCCCAGGCCTGTTGGGTTGGGGAGGATTGTTATGGAGCATATTCCCCTGGATTTTCTCACAAATATGGTACACCACAAAACTGAGAATT